>NC_081184.1:85089589-85124462 GCF_029867415.1 Vicia villosa
CTTCTTCTGTTTTCAAAAACCTTCAACTGTTTATAATAAATATTCTACTGTTATCAATAAACAACCAAGCTACTGATAA
The DNA here is from genome assembly GCF_029867415.1 of Vicia villosa. Classification (NCBI taxonomy): domain Eukaryota; kingdom Viridiplantae; phylum Streptophyta; class Magnoliopsida; order Fabales; family Fabaceae; genus Vicia; species Vicia villosa. Next base: position 85,089,669 of record NC_081184.1, read on the forward strand.
GGCTTTGTACATACATCTTCAAAGGCCTCCACTCCATCCAGGTTAGGCTTTATAGCTTTCAATTTACAGTCTTCATTTAAATTATTGTCAAATATAAATTGTATATATATTGTTTAGAACTACGTCTGAATGTAAACCTTAGGACAGTTAAACTATATATATATATATATATATATATATATATATATATATATATATATATATATATATATATATATATATATATATATATATATTATAGGACTATGGCCTAGGATTGAGAATGTCTTCCCGGTGAAGGCTCTTTCCTAATTAGAGATCTTTAGTTAAAACCTCAAGATGAATTATTCCCGGTGAAACATCTTGAAAAAGCCTTAGAACCAAAATAGGATACATCCACCCAAGAGGAATTATTCCTGGTGAAACCTCTTACCCATTTGCTTAGAGCCAAAATAAGTTCAAAACCACATAGCTTTCTCTTGTGCTATAACAAGGATCCTCGATGACCCTCGATTAGCCTCCTCTTGGGCTTCATACAAGGCAGAAAATAATATATTCCCCAATTAAGAGTCAGCCACAATTCTGGGCTTTGTACAGAACACCAAATAAAGTCCATAAAAATAAACACTCTCCAACTAGAGTCAGCCTCAATTCTGGGCTTTGTACATAACACAAAATTTCTTAGTTTAAGTTAATCCCTAGTGGAGTCATCTCCCAGAGTCAATAAAATCAATCAGAAAAAAGCCTCAAGCTTGGGCCTCATACAAGCCAGCTAAAGTCAAATCTTTTATACAGTAGATAGATATAGCTTATCTTTATAGAGAGATATTTCTCCTATCTCACCACATTCAAACAAACAAACATTACATTTTAATTTTAATCATTCTCACATTTAAGATTTTGAAAGACATGCTCTGGCAAGTAAACCCAGGCATGTGTAACTTTCCCTAATTTGGTTGAGTATCATTCTTTCATTCAAGACGCAGTTGACTGGTATACTTGCACATACATAAGTAAGGTCCCCCTCTTAAATGAAATGAATTCAGCTTTTCTGTCACTCTTTTAATGTTTGTGGTGAAATAGTAGAAATACCTCTCTGTAAAGATGATTTCATGTCTCTTTACTGTAAACAGAGATTTAATTCAAGCTTCAACCTTGAGCTTCAAGCAAGGCACCCAAAAATAATTATTTTCCCTAATTAGTTCTCCGAACTACAAAAAGCTCTGACTTCCATTAGGGATATGTAGGCATGAGGTTCATAAGGAATCTCAGCGAGCTAATAAAAAACCAAAAATAGGTTGTCTGTCTGTCTTTCATTTAATTCAATTTTCCCTCCTAATACAAAGGAGAAACTTTCCCAATCAATTAGCAACAAACACAAACACATAGACACAGAGAAGGTTCATGTAGAGTACTACGGATATATAGGGTGCTTAAAACCTTCAATATGTATAACTGACCTCCCAGACTCCTGAATTTCTAGTCTAGGTGAATCCCCACACTTAGCAAACTCCTAGGGTTTATTTGAGATCTTTTTCCCCTTTCCTCCTCGTAGGATAATTAAAAAGTTCGTGTGTTATCGTAGGAAGAGCTGAAACAAAATTCATCACGCCACGGGCGCATTCTCCTTCGAAACTTCGCGTGAAAGGTCTACCGTGCCGTCCTCCCAAGTGAAACGGGGAGGTAAAAAAAACGACACCACAGAAAAATGGCGACTCTGCTGGGGAAAGTAATAACCTTGGTTTTTCATCCAAACCAACGGTTGACCTGTGCTGGTCCAGCCCTCAATGAGGAATTAGGGATGCCAAATTCCCCCTCAAATAAGAGAGGTCCTGCCTAACCTCTGTGTCATTTCATGCGTTTGCTACATTTATACTTGTTTATATTTTTATGTTCTGTATCGGGAAAGGGCTTGATTCCCCTTTGTGGTGAGAAATCCTATACCCGGATTTGAGTGAAACATAAGATAGGATGGAGGATGTCTTCTCGGTGAAGGCCCTCTAATCTCGGTTCCCAAATCTACTCTTGGGATTTGCCTGGCTGGTTGTGATTAACTGCGCCAATGCATTCCGAGACTGATTTGTACCAGGAGGACCTAGAAACCCATTAACCCCACTTAAAGCCTTTTTAGGACGTAGAGCGGTGATTACAAAAGTAATTGTCACGAAGATACTACACTCAGAGAAAACTCTCTTACAGATACCAATCAACGTATCTTTAAGATTGAGCAAAAGCTCTGAGAATCCCTAGAACCTGTTCTACAGGTACAAAAATCCTTATCCTTAGTTTACCCTGGGGCGAGGTTTGCGTTGTGACTCCATGACCACTATACCCTTCTACGCCATGTTTGTTTAAAAACTCTTGTATGCGCATTCATGCATACATCATAATAATAAAAAACAAAAGAGTCTTTTTCGAGTAGTTTTTCAAGGAAACTAAATAACGAACGTTTTGAACTTCATAGAAAGAGAGAAACGGAGAAAGGACTTGAGGATCTATACCATGGATTACGGAAGAAAGAGAGCTAGGAAATACACCTTCAAGATTGCTAAGGTCGAGGAATTGGAAAAGCTGCATTGCAAGAACAAATGGACTTAGGATGGATTCAACACATCTGAGTCAAAACTGAATACGACGTCAACATGGTTCAAGGATGTCCAGGAGAATACAAGATCTACAAAGTTGAAGATCTCCAAGGATCGGTAGTCAGGTTCCATAAGACTTTAAATGGACTTGCCTACTTTGGAACGGATTTCCATCCTTACAATAGATGCAGAATCTGTCGAAGAAATTCACGAGGATGTTTGCGCGTTCGCAACGACATTCAGAAACTAGTGGATGATAATACCATTACATTTCTTGCCAACAGAGAAGATGACGAAGTCTTTACCGTATCTCCTCAAATTAATCAAGTTGAACCAATGCAAGTCAAGTATGACAGCAGGAAGACATCAATTGCTCCATTAGTCATCTACTTACCAGGTCCTGTACCGTATGAGTCCAGCAAGGCTATACCATACAAATACAACGCTATATTCATTGAAAATGGTAAGGAAATACCATTACCATCAGTTGTCAACATTGCTGATGTGAGTCGAGTCACTAGAAGTGGACGAGTCTTCAACAGAACAACAGAAAATATGGAGAAACCTTCAGAAGAAGCACCACATAAGCAAGACAATCATCCGACCAATGCTGTTCAAGCGAAAGAAAATGATGAGATCTTGGAATTAATCCAGAGGAGTGAATACAACATTGTAGATCAATTGCTACATACTCCGTCTAGGATATCTGTTCTCTCCCTGCTATTGAGTTCTGAGGCTCAGAGGGAAGCTCTACAGAAAGTTTTGGAACAAGCTTTCGTAGAACCAAGTGTTGCCATGGGGAAATTCAACAACATTGTTGCCAACATCTCCGCATGAACTAACCTGAGTTTATGTGACGAAGATCTTCCTAAAGAAGGAGTGAGCCATAATCTGCCACTCAACATCTCAGTTAGCTGCATGGGTAATGTTCTCACAAGAGTCCTGATAGACAATGGATCCTCTCTCAACGTCATGCCTAAATCAACGTTATCAAGATTATCCTTCAAGGATTTCCTGCTAAGGGACAGTCACGTCATCGTCAAGGCGTTCGACGGATCGAGGAAGTCATTTTTTGGAGAAGTGGATCTTCCCATAACTATTGGACCTCATACTTTCAAGATTACTTTCCAAGTTATGGATATCCAAGCTGCATACAGTTGTTTGCTAGGTCGCCCATGGATTCATGAAGCTGGGGCAATTACTTCAACACTTCATCAGAAACTGAAGTTAATACGAAATGACAAATTGGTAACCATATGTGGAGAACGAGCTCTGATCGTCAGTAACCTGTCATCATTCTACGACATAGAACCCAAAGAAGTCGCTGGAACTAAGTTCCAAGCACTTTCCTTGGATAAGGAAAAAGGGAAGGAGAAAGCAGCGTCTATTTCTTCCTACAAAGATGCAATCCAAGTTGTAAAGGATGGCACTACCAGTGGTTGGGGGCACATTGAGATTCCTACCAACAACAAAAACGGAACAGGTGTTGGTTTCTTTCCAACATCATCAAAAGCTATTCCAGGAATTGAGGTAGTTCTCCCGATTCAAGAAACTTTCCGCACGGAGGTTTTCTTCAGCCTGTTCAACAAACAGTCAATACCATCGGTACGGAAAACACCGATGAAGAGGAATGGCTATCCTATCTCCACAGAGCAGGATACGTCTCCCTACCAGAGTCTGATTCACCTTATTGTTATCCAACTAAAGGATCTGAAAGTAAGAGTCAACCAAGCAGTGACGAAGTTACTAACAGCTTCACCACCAGAAGTCGTGGTTCATCAGAAGAAGTTCCTCCTATCCCCGAAGAAACCTGGGATACATTAGGAGAACCGAGTGGAAAATTCGACTACATGGTAAAATACTCTGCTCCCGAAAGTTCAAAAATCTCTCTTGAAGACATTGTTCCGACTGGATGGAACATTGATTATGAGTACCTCACTCAGCTAAAAGAGATATACAAACCTTTCTATTCATCATCAGCATCTGGTGAAGTCATCATTGAGGATTATATCCCCAAGTCACCTTCCGAGGCTACAGATCTAGAGTATACATACCTAGTCAATGCCATCTTGGGAGAAGAGCAAGACCAAAATACAGAAGAGGATGATCTCAAAAGTTTCTCCGACAACGAGTCTCTCCATTCAGAAGATTGGAAGTTTCCTCAAAAGAAAGTCCGACATACTCCACTTGGAAATGGGTATGCTCACACCGCTCAGTCTGCTGAAGCGGAAGAAGATCGTCTAAGTGTTGCAAAGACAGTGGTTGGGAAATCAAGACCTACCACAGGCCAACTTAAGCCTAAGGTTCCAGGTTACCTAGTGCACAATGGGGTTCGCCACTATTGGACGGCTGTTGAAGTTTCGACTGTTGTTCGCACTCCTAAGTAGGTACTTTCACCGTTATTTTGTCCTCTCACCATAGCCCAGGGTGAAGAGATGTTTCATAGGGCTTTGCATTTTACTATTTCTTAGGAAAATGTCCCTCTTTGCTTCGCCCAAAGCAATAGAGATTTGTTTTATAGGGTCTTTGTTTCAAGAAATGACTGTCGATAAATAAAAAAGTCGTTTTGTTCCTTCGTTAGCCTTTCCCTTTTCTTTTTTCGGAAATTGGTAATCCTAAAAAACACCCTAAAAACGTCGAAACATTCCATTAACTGCATACACCGAGTCTTCCCTTGTTGTCTAAATAAAACTCATCACACATATGCAGATTAATCATAAAACACCCCGTTGAAACGTGCGATCATATGACTTCTCTAAACTTCGGGTTTCCTGTATTCGAGGCAGAGGAAGAAGAAGACGAAGAAATATCAAAGGAAATTTCACGGTTACTTCAACCAAGGGAAGAGGCCATTCAGCCATACAATGAGCCTCTAGAGATCATTAACCTTGGTTCCGATGGAAACAGAAAGGAGGTTAAGATTGGAGCTTCGCTCAGTTCAGAGATTAGAGAAAGTTTGATACAACTGCTCAAAGAATTCTCAGATGTCTTTGCTTGGTCTTATCAAGATATGCCAGGGTTGGATACCAGTATAGTGGAGCATCACTTGCCATTAAAACCAGAATGCCCTCCGGTCAAGCAAAAATTGAGAAGGACTCATCCGGAGATGGCTATGAAAATCAAAGAGGAAGTTCAAAAGCAAATCAATGCTGGTTTCCTCGTCACTTCAGAATACCCTCAGTGGTTAGCTAACATTGTTCCCGTTCCTAAGAAAGACGGAAAAGTCCGCATGTGCGTCGACTACAGAGATTTGAACAAAGCTAGCCCTAAGGATGACTTTCCTCTACCACATATTGACATGTTGGTTGACAGTACAACAAAATCCAAAGTTTTCTCATTCATGGACAGATTTTCAGGACACAACCAAATCAAAATGGCATCTGAAGACATGGAAAAAATAGCTTTCATCACCCCCTGGGGAACGTTCTGCTACCGCGTTATGCCTTTTGGACTAAAGAGCACAGGGGCAACTTATTAAAGAGCCATGACTACATTTTTCCATGACATGATGCATAAGGAAGTGGAAGTCTATGTGGATGACATGATTGCCAAATCAGAAAATGAGGAAGATCATATACAGAATCTAACAAAGTTATTTCAACGCTTACGGAAGTTTCAGCTTCGCCTGAATCCCAACAAGTGTACCGTTGGTGTCTGCTCAGGAGAACTCCTTGGTTTCATCGTCAGCAAACGAGGAATTGAAGTAGATCCAGACAAAGTCAAGGCAATTCAAGAAATGCCTTCACCCAGAACCGAGAAACAATTTAGAGGATTTCTTGGACGTCTGAATTACATCTCGAGATTCATATATATCATGACAGCAACTTGTGCTCCAATTTTCAAACTTCTACGGAAAAATCAAAATTGCGTCTGGACAGACGATTGTCAGAAAGCGTTCGACAGCATTAAGGAATATCTGCTTGAACCATCCATCCCGTCTCCTCTAGTGGAAGGAAGACCTTTGATAATGTACTTAACCGTCTTAGAAGATTCCATGGGTTGTGTCCTTGGACAGCAAGACGAGACAATAAGAAAAGAGCATGCCATCTACTACCTGAGCAAGAAATTCACTGACTGTGAATCCCGCTACTCCATGCTCGCGAAAACCTGTTGTGTTTTAGCCTGGGCTGCCAAGCGTCTCCGCCAGTACATGATTCGACATACTACTTGTTTGATCTCCCATATGGATCCAATCAAGTACATCTTTGAAAAGCCGACCTTAACCGGGAGAATTGCCCGTTGGTAGATGCTGTTATCAGGATACGACATTGGGTATCACGCTCAGAAAGTTGTGAAAGGAAGCATCCTAGCTGAGCACCTGGCTCACCATCCACTCAATGGTCATGAATCAATTAGTTTTGACTTTCCGGACGAGGACGTCATGTACCTCAAGATGAAAGACTACGACGAGCCACTACCAGACGAAGGACCTGAGATAAGATCCCAATGGGGCTTAATCTGTGACGGAGCTGTCAATGCTTATGGACGAGGAATTGGGGAAATCATTGTTACCCCTCGAGGTACCCATATTCCATTTACCTCCAGATTAACTTTCAAGTGCACAAACAATGAGGCCGAATATGAAGCTTGCATCATGGGTCTCGAAGAAGCCGTGGATCTAAGAATCAAACACTTGGATGTATACGGAGATTCTGCTTTGGTCATCAATCAAATCAAAGGAGAATGGGAAACACGCCAACCTGGGCTAATCCCTTACAAAGATTACGCGAGAAGATTGTTACCTTTCTTCGACAGGGTAGATTTTCATCACATTCCTCGTGAAGAAAACAACTTGGCAGATGCATTAGCCACACTCTCTTCCATGATTAGGATAAGTCATTGGAATGACATTCCTCGAATCGATGTTATGCGTCTGGATAGGCCCGCTCATGTTTTCACAGTAGAAGCAATCATCGACGACAAACCGTGGTATCACGACATCAAAAGCTTTCTTCAAAGGCAAGAGTACCCTCTTGGGACGTCTAAGAAAGATAGAAAAACTTTGAGAAAGTTAGCTGGCAGATTCTTCCTGAATGAAGATGTTATGTACAAGAGAAATTTCGACATGGTTCTGCTCAGATGCGTTGACAGAAAAGAAGCAGAAACACTCATGAGAGAAATACATGAAGGTTCCTTTGGTACTCACACCAACGGACACGCCATGACCAGGAAAATACTGAGGGCAGGCTATTATTGGCTGACAATGTAGTCAGATTGCTACCAGTATGCAAAGAGGTGTCACAAATGTCAGATTTACGCCGATAGAATTCATGTGGCACCATCTCTTCTCAACACACTCTCTTCCCCTTGGCCTTTCTCCATGTGGGGAATCGACATGATTGGAATGATTGAGCCAAAAGCGTCCAACGGACATCGCTTCATCTTGGTAGCCATAGACTATTTCACCAAATGGGTCGAAGCAGCGTCATATGCAAACGTCACAAGACAAGTTGTTGTCAGGTTTATCAAGAATCACATCATCTTTCGCTACGGCATTCCTAGCAGGATAATCTTTGACAATGGGTCAAATTTGAATAACAAAATGATGAAGGAATTTTGTGAAGAATTCAAGATTGAACATCACAACTCATCTCCTTACAGACCAAAGATGAATGGGGCTGTAGATGCAGCTAACAAAAACATAAAGAAAATCATTCAGAAAATGGTCATCACTTACAAAGATTGGCATGAAATGCTACCATTTGCTCTCCATGGTTACCGTACATCTGTACGTATTTCGACTGGAGAAACTCCTTTCTCCCTTGTATATGGCATGGAGGCAGTCCTACCCATAGAGGTTGAGATCCCATCAATGAGAGTCTTGATGGAGGCAAAATTAACAGAAGCCGAGTGGTGTCAAAACAGATTCGATGAGTTGAACTTAATCGAAGAAAAGCGCATGACAGCTTTATGCCACGGACAGCTATATCAACAAAGAATGAAGAAAGCTTTCGACAAAAAGGTTCGACCTCGCACAATCAAAGAAGGCGACCTTGTGCTAAAAAATATTCAATCTTTTCTCACAGATTCTAGGGGCAAATGGACTCCCAATTATGACGGCCCATACGTGGTCAAGAGAGCTTTCTCAGGAGGAGCCTTAATACTCACGACTATGGATGGAGAAGAATTTACCCGTCCTGTGAACGTCGACGCAGTCAAGAAATACTTCGCCTAAATAATTAAAAGAACAACTCGCTAAGTTGAAAACTCGCAAAGAGCGGCTTAGGCAAAAAAGAGCGTCTCGGTGGATCTAAAACCCGAAAGGGCGATTCAGGAAAAAGTTAGAGACATAAAAAATAATAATAATCAATCCCGGTAGACTTAAAACCCGAAAGGGGTAGTTTACGCAAAAGTTAGGGATATATGGCAAGTAACTGCGTTTAGGACAAACTTGATCATTCAGAAAATCCATAGCAGAGTATTCATCATCAGTAGGTCATCTTCTACGAAGCACGAATATAGCGCAACTCAGAGTGGGAGGGAAATATAACGGTCATCACGTTTCATCGTAGCTCTTTTCCCGAAAATGACCAATTTCCAACTTTGTAAATACTCCATGGAATCAAGCCTTTGGCTGATTACCATTCGATAAATAACAATTTGAGCTTTGTGCCTTTTCTTTGCAATCAAGTCTTATGTATAGTTACCTCAATTTAAGTTGTTCATAATTTTATCTAGGTTTTATTTTTTAATTTTATTTTGTCTTTCTTAACACAAGTTCAGGAGGCCTCGGCTTGCTTCAGTTTTGTAATCTGAAAAGCTTTAACGGGAAGTTTATCTTGGGATTTTTTTATTTTCGTGGGGTTCTCTATACCATAGTATATTGGGAGTACGGTCCTGTGCGTACCAGAACGAGATGGGTATGTATGCGTTTTTTTATATATATTACAACATTTTAAAACCATATGTAAATTGAATTGAATAGCCTTATTGTTTGAGTAAAAGCTGAACCAAGTAATAGATAAAATCAATGATTGGTGCATTGTTTTGTTTAAAGGATTGCTCAGAATTTAAGATATATTTTCTACAGTTTACTAATGTGGTCAACATTCTGTTTTCATCCGGAGCGTTTGTTGCTGGTTTGTTGGCGGTCGTTTTGGACTCGATTTTGCTTAGGAGGAGTTACAGCCGTGTTCTTAGAGATCGAGGTATGCAGTGGTGGGATAGATTCACCTCCACGACAGCTGACAATAGGAGTGCGGAGTATTATTTTATGCAGTTTTGGTTTTATTCTCATGCAATTTATTGGGAGCAGTGCTGGAGTTGATGTCACTTGCCTATAGGCTAAGACTTAACTCCCAACTATAGTGTCGGAGTTATATGTATAATCTTTTTTCACTTGATGGATCAACATGTTATATATCTACTCACAATTGCTATCTCAGTTAGAAGCTAAATAGATGTCGTGTGTAAGTAATCTTTTCTTCCATGATCTCCCCATTTTCTCTCAATCCTGTTTTCTAGAACAGTTACATAAGGGAATGTATGTAACATTAAGTAGAAATAAAAACTCTATACCAGGTTATATCTTATGCAAGATTAAATTAAGAGTAAGGGTACGGTGTTGGGAACCGAAATAAATAAGCTTATATATATATATATATATATATATATATATATATATATATATATATATATATATATATATATATATATATATATATATATATATATATATATATATGCGCGCACACACGTTTATTGTTAGGTTGAAATTGTTATAATACAAGCATTTGAGATGAAATCATCCAACTTTATTATTTTTGCAAGTTTTGTATTAGATTTTTTTTATATTAAATGAGTGAGGGTCGAGGTTTCCATATTTATAGCATTGTACTGCATTTCATTTACTTATGTGGGTATGTATAGTTACCTCAATTTAAGTGGTTCAAAATTTTATCTAGGTTTTATTTTTTAATTTTATTTTGTATTTCTTAACACAAGTTCAGGAGGCCTCGGGTTGCTTTAATTTTGTAATCTGAAAAGCTTTAGCGGGAAGTTTATCTTGGGATTTTTTTATTTTCGTGGGGTTCTCCATACCATAGTATTTTGGGAGTACGGTCCTGTGCGTACCAGAACGAGATGGGTATGTATGCGTTTTTTTATATATATTACTTTTCATATAATACAACATTTTAAAACTATATGTAAATTGAATTGAATAGCCTTATCGTTTGAGTAAAAGCTGAACCAAATAATAGATAAAATAAATGATTGGTGCATTGTTTTTTTTAAAGGATTGCTCAGAATTTAAAGTATATTTTCTGCAGTTTAGTAATGTGGTCAAGATTCTGTTTTCATCCGAAGCGTTTGTTACTGGTTTCTTGGCGGTCGTTTTGGACTCGATTTTGCTTAGGAGGAGTTACAGCCGTGTTCATAGAGATCGAGGTATGCAGTGGTGGGATAGATTCACCTCCACGAGAGCTGACAATAGGAGTGCGGAGTATTATTTTATGCAGTTTTAGTTTTAATCTCATGCAATTTATTGGGAGCAGTGCTGGAGTTGATGTCACTTGCCTATAGGCTAAGACTTATCTCCCAAATATAGTGTCGGAGTTATATGTATAATCTTTTTTCACTTGATGGATCAACATGTTATATATCTACTCACAATTGCTATCTCAGTTAGAAGCTAAAGAGATGTCATGTGTAAGTAATCTTTTCTTCCATGATCTCCGCATTTTCTCTCAATCCTTTTTTCTAGAACAGTTACATAAGGGAATGTATGTAACATTAAGTAGAAATAAAAACTCTGTACCAGGTTATATCTTATGCAAGATTAAATTAAGAGTAAGGGTACGGTGTTGGGAACCAAAATAGATAAACTTATATATATATATATATATATATATATATATATATATATATATATATATATATATATATATATATATATATATATATATATATATATATATATGCACGCACACACGTTTATTGTTAGGTTGAAATTGTTATAATACAAGCATTTGATATGAAATCATCCAACTTTAATATTTTTGCAAGTTTTGTATTAGATTTTTTTTTTATATTAAATGAGTGAGGGTCGAGGTATCCATATTTGTAGCATTGTACTGCATTTCATTTACTTATGTGGGTATGCATAGTTACCTCAATTTAAGTTGTTCATAATTTTATCTAGGTTTTATTTTTTAATTTTATTTTGTATTTCTAAACACAAGTTTAGGAGGCCACGGCTTGCTTCAGTTTTGTAATCTGAAAAGCTTTAGCGGGAAGTTTATCTTGGGATTTTTTTATTTTCGTGGGGTTCTCCATACCATAGTATTTTGGGAGTACGGTCCTGTGCGTACCAGAACGAGATGGGTACGTATGCGTTTTTTTATATATATTACTTTTCATATAATACCACATTTTAAAACCATATGTAAATTGAATTGAATAGCCTTATTGTTTGAGTAAAAGCTGAACCAAGTAATAGATAAAGTCAATGATTGGTGCATTGTTTTGTTTAAAGGATTGCTCAGAATTTAAAGTATATTTTCTGCTGTTTACTAATGTGGTCAACATTCCGTTCTCATCCGGAGCGTTTGTTGCTGGTTTGTTGGCGGTCGTTTTGGACTCGATTTTGCTTAGGAGGAGTTACAGCCGTGTTCATAGAGATCGAGGTATGCAGTGGTGGGATAGATTCGCCTCCACGAGAGCTTACAATAGGAGTGCGGAGTATTATTTTATGCCATTTTAGTTTTATTCTCATGCAATTTATTGGGAGCAGTGCTGGAGTTGATGTCACTTGCCTATAGGCTAAGACTTATCTCCCAAATATAGTGTCGGAGTTATATGTATAATCTGTTTTCACTTGATGGATCAACATGTTATATATCTACTCACAATTGTTATCTCAGTTAGAAGCTAAATAGATGTCGTGTGTAAGTAATCTTTTCTTCCATGATCTCCCCATTTTCTCTCAATCCTGTTTTCTAGAACAGTTACATAAGGGAATGTATGTAACATTAAGTAGAAATAAAAACTCTGTACCAGGTTATATCTTATGCAAGATTAAATTAAGAGTAAAGGTACAGTGTTGGGAACCGAAAAATATAAGCTTATATATATATATATATATATATATATATATATATATATATATATATATATATATATATATATATATATATATATATATATATATATATATATATATATATATATATATACGCGCACACACGTTTATTGTTAGGTTGAAATTGTTATAATACAAGCATTTGAGATGAAATCATCCAACTTTATTATTTTTGCAAGTTTTGTATTAGATTTTTTTTATATTAAATTAGAGTGAGGGTCGAGGTTTCCATATTTGTAGCATTGTACTGCATTTCATTTACTTATGTGGTAGTTACCTCAATTTAAGTTGTTCATAATTTTAACTAGGTTTTATTTTTTAATTTTATTTTGTCTTTCTTAACACAAGTTCAGGAGGCCTCGACTTGCTTCAGTTTTGTAATCAGAAAAGTTTTAGCGGGATGTTTATCTTGGGATTTTTTTTATTTTCGTGGGGTTCTCCATACCATAGTATTTTGGGAGTACGGTCCCGTGCGTACAAGAACGAGATGGGTATGTATGCGTTTTTTATATATATATATATTACTTTTCATATAATACAACATTTTAAAACCATATGTAAATTGAATTGAATAGCCTTATCGTTTGAGTAAAAGTTGAACCAAATAATAGATAAAATAAATTATTGGTGCATTGTTTTTTTTAAAGGATTGCTCAGAATATAAAGTATATTTTCTGCAGTTTACTAATGTGGTCAACATTCCGTTTTCATCCGGAGCGTTTGTTGCTGGTTTGTTGGCGGTCGTTTTGGACTCGATTTTGCTTAGGAGGAGTTACAACCGTGTTCATAGAGATCGAGTTATGCAGTGGTGGGATAGATTCACCTCCACGAGAGCTGACAATAGGAGTGCGGAGTATTATTTTATGCCATTTTAGTTTTATTCTCATGCAATTTATTGGGTGCGGTGCTGGAATTGATGTCACTTGCCTATAGGCTAAGACTTATCTCCCAAATATAGTGTCGGAGTTATATGTATAATCTTTTTTCACTTGATGGATCAACATGTTATATATCTACTCACAATTGCTATCTCAGTTAGAAGCTAAATAGATGTCGTGTGTAAGTAATCTTTTCTTCCATGATCTCCCCATTTTCTCTCAATCCTGTTTTCTAGAACAGTTACATAAGGGAATGTATGTAACATTGAGTAGAAATAAAAACTCTGTACCAGGTTATATCTTATGCAAGATTAAATTAAGAGTAAAGGTACAGTGTTGGGAACCGAAATAGATAAACTTATATATATATATATATATATATATATATATATATATATACATATATATATATATATATATATATATATATATATATATATATATATATATATATATATATGCGCGCACACAGGTTTATTGTTAGGTTGAAATTGTTATAATACAAGCATTTGAGATGAAATCATCCAACTTTATTATTTTTGCAAGTTTTGTATTAGATTTTTTTTTATATTAAATGAGTGAGGGTCGAGGTTTCCATATTTGTAGCATTGTACTGCATTTCATTTACTTATGTGGGTATGTATAGTTACCTCAATTTAAGTTGTTCATAATTTTATCTAGGTTTTATTTTTTAATTTTATTTTGTATTTCTTAACACAAGTTCAGGAGGCCTCGGCTTGCTTTAGTTTTGTAATCTGAAAAGCTTTAGCGGGAAGTTTATCTTGAGATTTTTTTATTTTCGTGGGGTTCTCCATACCATAGTATTTTGGGAGTACGGTCCTGTGCGTACCAGAACGAGATGGGTATGAATGCGTTTTTTTATATATATTACTTTTCATATAATACAACATTTTAAAACCATATGTAAATTGAATTGAATAGCCTTATCGTTTGAGTAAAAGCTGAACCAAATAATAGATAAAATAAATGATTGGTGCATTGTTTTTTTAAAGGATTGCTCAGAATTTAAAGTATATTTTCTGCAGTTTACTAATGTGGTCAACATTCCGTTTTCATCCCGAGCGTTTGTTGCTGGTTTGTTGGCGGTCGTTTTGGACTCGATTTTGCTTAGGAGGAGTTACAGCCGTGTTCATAGAGATCGAGGTATGCAGTGGTGGGATATATTCACCTCCACGAGAGCTTACAATAGGAGTGCGGAGTATTATCTTATGACATTTTAGTTTTATTCTCATGCAATTTATTTGGAGCAGTGCTGGAGTTGATGTCACTTGCCTATAGGCTAAGACTTAACTCCCAAATATAGTGTCGGAGTTATATGTATGATCTTTTTTCACTTGATGGATCAACATGTTGTATATCTACTCATAAATGCTATCTCAGTTAGAAGCTAAATAGATGTCGTGTGTAAGCAATCTTTTCTTCCATGATCTCCCCATTTTCTCTGAATCCTGTTTTCTAGAACAGTTACATAAGGGAATGTATGTAACATTAAGTAGAAATAAAAACTCTGTACCAGGTTATATCTTATGCAAGATTAAATTAAAAGTAAAGGTACGGTGTTGGGAACCGAAAAATATAAGCTTATATATATATATATATATATATATATATATATATATATATATATATATATATATATATATATATATATATATATATATATATATATATATATATATATATATATATATACGCGCACACACGTTTATTGTTAGGTTGAAATTGTTATAATACAAGCATTTGAGATGAAATCATCCAACTTTATTATTTTTGCAAGTTTTGTATTAGATTTTTTTTATATTAAATTAGAGTGAGGGTCGAGGTTTCCATATTTGTAGCATTGTACTACATTTCATTTACTTATGTGGTAGTTACCTTAATTTAAGTTGTTCATAATTTTAACTAGGTTTTATTTTTTAATTTTATTTTGTCTTTCTTAACACAAGTTCAGGAGGCCTCGACTTGCTTCAGTTTTGTAATCTGAAAAGTTTTAGCGGGATGTTTATCTTGGGATTTTTTTTTATTTTCGTGGGGTTCTCCATACCATAGTATTTTGGGAGTACGGTCCCGTGCGTACAAGAACGAGATGGGTATGTATGCATTTCTTATATATATATTACTTTTCATATAATACAACATTTTAAAACCATATGTAAATTGAATTGAATAGCCTTATCGTTTGAGTAAAAGTTGAACCAAATAATAGATAAAATAAATTATTGGTGCATTGTTTTTTTTAAAGGATTGCTCAGAATATAAAGTATATTTTCTGCAGTTTACTAATGTGGTCAACATTCCGTTTTCATCCGGAGCGTTTGTTGCTGGTTTGTTGGCGGTCGTTTTGGACTCGATTTTGCTTAGGAGGAGTTACAACCGTGTTCATAGAGATCGAGTTATGCAGTGGTGGGATAGATTCACCTCCACGAGAGCTGACAATAGGAGTGCGGAGTATTATTTTATGCCATTTTAGTTTTATTCTCATGCAATTTATTGGGTGCGGTGCTGGAATTGATGTCACTTGCCTATAGGCTAAGACTTATCTCCCAAATATAGTGTCGGAGTTATATGTATGATCTTTTTTCACTTGATGGATCAACATGTTATATATCTACTCACAATTGCTATCTCAGTTAGAAGCTAAATAGATGTCGTGTGTAAGCCATCTTTTCTTCCATGATCTCCCCATTTTCTCTCAATCCTGTTTTCTAGAAAAGTTACATAAGGGAATGTATGTAACATTAAGTAGAAATAAAAACTCTGTACCAGGTTATATCTTATTCAAGATTAAATTAAGAGTAAAGGTACGGTGTTGGGAACCGAAAAAGATAAAATATATATATATATATATATATATATATATATATATATATATATATATATATATATATATATATATATATACGCGCACACACGTTTATTGTTAGGTTGAAATTGTTATAATACAAGCATTTGAGATGAAATCATCCAACTTTATTATTTTTGCAAGTTTTGTATTAGATTTTTTTTATATTAAATGAGAGTGAGGGTCGAGGTTTCCATATTTGTAGCATTATACTGCATTTCATTTACTTATGTGGTAGTTACCTCAATTTAAGTTGTTCATAATTTTATCTAGGTTTTATTTTTTAATTTTATTTTGTCTTTCTTAACACAAGTTCAGGAGGCCTCGACTTGCTTCAGTTTCGTAATCTGAAAAGTTTTAGCGGGAAGTTTATCTTGGGATATTTTTTATTTTCGTGGGGTTCTCCATACCATAGTATTTTGGGAGTACGGTCCCGTGCGTACAAGAACGAGATGGGTATGTATGCGTTTTATATATATATATATTACTTTTCATATAATACAACATTTTAAAACCATATGTAAATTGAATTGAATAGCCTTATCGTTTGAGTAAAAGCTGAACCAAATAATAGATAAAATAAATTATTGGTGCATTGTTTTTTTTAAAGGATTGCTCAGAATTTAAAGTATATTTTCTGCAGTTTACTAATGTGGTCAACATTCCGTTTTCATCCGGAGCGTTTGTTGCTGGTTTGTTGGCGGTCGTTTTGGACTCGATTTTGCTTAGGAGGAGTTACAGCCGTGTTCATAGAGATCGAGGTATGCAGTGGTGGGATATATTGACCTCCACGAGAGCTTACAATAGGAGTGCGGAGTATTATTTTATGACATTTTAGTTTTATTCTCATGCAATTTATTTGGAGCAGTGCTGGAGTTGATGTCACTTGCCTATAGGCTAAGACTTAACTCCCAAATATAGTGTCGGAGTTATATGTATGATCTTTTTTCACTTGATGGATCAACATGTTGTATATCTACTCATAATTGCTATCTCAGTTAGAAGCTAAATAGATGTCGTGTGTAAGCAATCTTTTCTTCCATGATCTCCCCATTTTCTCTGAATCCTGTTTTCTAGAACAGTTACATAAGGGAATGTATGTAACATTAAGTAGAAATAAAAACTCTGTACCAGGTTATATCTTATGCAAGATTAAATTAAAAGTAAAGGTACGGTGTTGGGAACCGAAAAAGATAAGCTTATATATATATATATATATATATATATATATATATATATATATATATATATATATATATATATATATATATATATATATATATATATATATATATATATATATATATATATATATATATATATATATATATATATATATATATATATATATATATATATATATATATATATATATATATATATATATATATATATATATATATATATATACGCGCACACACGTTTATTGTTAGGTTGAAATTGTTATAATACAAGCATTTGAGATGAAATCATCCAACTTTATTATTTTTGCAAGTTTTGTATTAGATTTTTTTTATATTAAATTAGAGTGAGGGTCGAGGTTTCCATATTTGTAGCATTGTACTACATTTCATTTACTTATGTGGTAGTTACCTTAATTTAAGTTGTTCATAATTTTAACTAGGTTTTATTTTTTAATTTTATTTTGTCTTTCTTAACACAAGTTCAGGAGGCCTCGACTTGCTTCAGTTTTGTAATCTGAAAAGTTTTAGCGGGATGTTTATCTTGGGATTTTTTTTTATTTTCGTGGGGTTCTCCATACCATAGTATTTTGGGAGTACGGTCCCGTGCGTACAAGAACGAGATGGGTATGTATGCATTTCTTATATATATATATTACTTTTCATATAATACAACATTTTAAAACCATATGTAAATTGAATTGAATAGCCTTATCGTTTGAGTAAAAGTTGAACCAAATAATAGATAAAATAAATTATTGGTGCATTGTTTTTTTTAAAGGATTGCTCAGAATATAAAGTATATTTTCTGCAGTTTACTAATGTGGTCAACATTCCGTTTTCATCCGGAGCGTTTGTTGCTGGTTTGTTGGCGGTCGTTTTGGACTCGATTTTGCTTAGGAGGAGTTACAACCGTGTTCATAGAGATCGAGTTATGCAGTGGTGGGATAGATTCACCTCCACGAGAGCTGACAATAGGAGTGCGGAGTATTATTTTATGCCATTTTAGTTTTATTCTCATGCAATTTATTGGGTGCGGTGCTGGAATTGATGTCACTTGCCTATAGGCTAAGACTTATCTCCCAAATATAGTGTCGGAGTTATATGTATGATCTTTTTTCACTTGATGGATCAACATGTTATATATCTACTCACAATTGCTATCTCAGTTAGAAGCTAAATAGATGTCGTGTGTAAGCAATCTTTTCTTCCATGATCTCCCCATTTTCTCTCAATCCTGTTTTCTAGAAAAGTTACATAAGGGAATGTATGTAACATTAAGTAGAAATAAAAACTCTGTACCAGGTTATATCTTATGCAAGATTAAATTAAGAGTAAAGGTACGGTGTTGGGAACCGAAAAAGATAAACTTATATATATATATATATATATATATACGCGCACACACGTTTATTGTTAGGTTGAAATTGTTATAATACAAGCATTTGAGATGAAATCATCCAACTTTATTATTTTTGCAAGTTTTGTATTAGATTTTTTTTATATTAAATGAGAGTGAGGGTCGAGGTTTCCATATTTGTAGCATTATACTGCATTTCATTTACTTATGTGGTAGTTACCTCAATTTAAGTTGTTCATAATTTTATCTAGGTTTTATTTTTTAATTTTATTTTGTCTTTCTTAACACAGGTTCAGGAGGCCTCGACTTGCTTCAGTTTTGTAATCTGAAAAGTTTTAGCGGGAAGTTTATCTTGGGATATTTTTTATTTTCGTGGGGTTCTCCATACCATAGTATTTTGGGAGTACGGTCCCGTGCGTACAAGAACGAGATGGGTGTGTATGCGTTTTATATATATATATATTACTTTTCATATAATACAACATTTTAAAACCATATGTAAATTGAATTGAATAGCCTTATCGTTTGAGTAAAAGCTGAACCAAATAATAGATAAAATAATTTATTGGTGCATTGTTTTTTTTAAAGGATTGCTCAGAATTTAAAGTATATTTTCTGCAGTTTACTAATGTGGTCAACATTCCGTTTTCATCCGGAGCGTTTGTTGCTGGTTTGTTGGCGGTCGTTTTGGACTCGATTTTGCTTAGGAGGAGTTACAACCGTGTTCATAGAGATCGAGTTATGCAGTAGTGGGATAGATTCACCTCCACGAGAGCTGACAATAGGAGTGCGGAGTATTATTTTATGCCATTTTAGTTTTATTCTCATGCAATTTATTGGGTGCGGTGCTGGAGTTGATGTCACTTGCCTATAGGCTAAGACTTATCTCCCAAATATAGTGTCGAAGTTATATGTATGATCTTTTTTCACTTGATGGATCAACATGTTATATATCTACTCACAATTGCTATCTCAGTTAGAAGCTAAATAGATGTCGTGTGTAAGCAATCTTTTCTTCCATGATCTCCCCATTTTCTCTCAATCCTGTTTTCTAGAACATTTACATAAGGGAATGTATGTAACGTTAAGTAGAAATAAAAACTCTGTACCAGGTTATATCTTATGCAAGATTAAATTAAGAGTAAAGGTATGGTGTTGAGAACCGAAAAAGATAAACTTATATATATATATATATATATATATATATATATATATATATATATATATATATATATATATATATATATATATATATATATATATATATATATACGCGCACACACGTTTATTGTTAGGTTGAAATTGTTATAATACAAGCATTTGAGATGAAATCATCCAACTTAATTATTTTTGCAAGTTTTGTATTAGATTTTTTTTATATTAAATGAGATTGAGGGTCGAGGTTTCCATATTTGTAGCATTGTACTGCATTTCATTTACTTATGTGGTAGTTACCTCAATTTAAGTTGTTCATAATTTTATCTAGGTTTTGTTTTTTAATTTTATTTTGTCTTTCTTAACACAAGTTCAGGAGGCCTCGACTTGCTTCAGTTTTGTAATCTGAAAAGTTTTAGCGGGAAGTTTATCTTGGGATTTTTTTATTTTCGTGGGGTTCTCCATACCATAGTATTTTGGGAGTACGGTCCCGTGCGTACAAGAACGAGATGGGTATGTATGCGTTTTTTATATATATTACTTTTCATATAATACAACATTTTAAAACCATATGTAAATTGAATTGAATAGCCTTATCGTTTGAGTAAAAGCTGAACCAAATAATAGATAAAATAAATTATTGGTGCAGTGTTTTTTTTAAAGGATTGCTCAGAATTTAAAGTATATTTTCTGCAGTTTACTAATGTGGTCAACATTCCGTTTTCATCCGGAGCGTTTGTTGCTGGTTTGTTGGCGGTCGTTTTGGACTCGATTTTGCTTAGGAGGAGTTACAACCGTGTTCATAGAGATCGAGTTATGCAGTGGTGGGATAGATTCACCTCCACGAGAGCTGACAATAGGAGTGCGGAGTATTATTTTATGCCATTTTAGTTTTATTCTCATGCAATTTATTGTGTGCGGTGCTGGAGTTGATGTCACTTGCCTATAGGCTAAGACTTATCTCCCAAATATAGTGTCGGAGTTATATGTATGATCTTTTTTCACTTGATGGATCAACATGTTATATATCTACTCACAATTGCTATCTCAGTTAGAAGCTAAATAGATGTCGTGTGTAAGCAATCTTTTCTTCCATGATCTCCCCATTTTCTCTCAATCCTGTTTTCTAGAACAGTTACATAAGGGAATGTATGTAACATTAAGTAGAAATAAAAACTCTGTACCAGGTTATATCTTATGCAAGATTAAATTAAGAGTAAAGGTACGGTGTTGGGAACCGAAAAAGATAAACTTATATATATATATATATATATATATACGCGCACACACGCTTATTGTTAGGTTGAAATTGTTATAATACAAGCATTTGAGATGAAATCATCCAACTTTATTATTTTTGCAAGTTTTGTATTAGATTTTTTTTATATTAAATGAGAGTGAGGGTCGAGGTTTCCATATTTGTAGCATTGTACTGCATTTCATTTACTTATGTGGTAGTTACCTCAATTTAAGTTGTTCATAATTTTATATAGGTTTTATTTTTTAATTTTATTTTGTCTTTCTTAACACATGTTCAGGAGGCCTCGACTTGCTTCAGTTTTGTAATCTGAAAAGTTTTAGCGGGAAGTTTATCTTGGGATTTTTTTATTTTCGTGGGGTTCTCCATACCATAGTATTTTGGGAGTACGGTCCCGTGCGTACAAGAACGAGATGGGTATGTATGCGTTATATATATATATATATATATATATATATATATATATATATATATATTACTTTTCATATAATACAACATTTTAAAACCATATGTAAATTGAATTGAATAGCCTTATCGTTTGAGTAAAAGCTGAACCAAATAATAGATAAAATAAATTATTGGTGCATTGTTTTTTTTAAAGGATTGCTCAGAATTTAAAGTATATTTTCTGCAGTTTACTAATGTGGTCAACATTCCGTTTTCATCCGGAGCGTTTGTTGCTGGTTTGTTGGCGGTCGTTTTGGACTCGATTTTGCTTAGGAGGAGTTACAACCGTGTTCATAGAGATCGAGTTATGCAGTAGTGGGATAGATTCACCTCCACGAGAGCTGACAATAGGAGTGCGGAGTATTATTTTATGCCATTTTAGTTTTATTTTCATGCAATTTATTGGGTGCGGTGCTGTAGTTGATGTCACTTGCCTATAGGCTAAGACTTATCTCCCAAATATAGTGTCGGAGTTATATGTATGATCTTTTTTCACTTGATGGATCAACATGTTATATATCTACTCACAATTGCTATCTCAGTTAGAAGCTAAATAGATGTCGTGTGTAAGCAATCTTTTCTTCCATGATCTCCCCATTTTCTCTCAATCCTGTTTTCTAGAACATTTACATAAGGGAATGTTTGTAACATTAAGTAGAAATAAAAACTCTGTACCAGGTTATATCTTATGCAAGATTAAATTAAGAGTAAAGGTATGGTGTTGGGAACCGAAAAAGATAAACTTATATATATATATATATATATATATATATATATATATATATATATATATATATATATATATATATATATATACGCGCACACACGTTTATTGTTAGGTTGAAATTGTTATAATACAAGCATTTGAGATGAAATCATCCAACTTTATTATTTTTGCAAGTTTTGTATTAGATTTTTTTTATATTAAATGAGAGTGAGGGTCGAGGTTTCCATATTTGTAGCATTGTACTGCATTTCATTTACTTATGTGGTAGTTACCTCAATTTAAGTTGTTCATAATTTTATCTAGGTTTTATTTTTTAATTTTATTTTGTCTTTCTTAACACAAGTTTAGGAGGCCTCGACTTGCTTCAGTTTTGTAATCTGAAAAGTTTTAGCGGGAAGTTTATCTTGGGATTTTTTTTATTTTCGTGGGGTTCTCCATACCATAGTATTTTGGGAGTACGGTCCCGTGCGTACAAGAACGAGATGGGTATGTATGCGTTTTTTATATATATTACTTTTCATATAATACAACATTTTAAAACCATATGTAAATTGAATTGAATAGCCTTATTGTTTGAGTAAAAGCTGAACCAAATAATAGATAAAATAAATTATTGGTGCAGTGTTTTTTTTAAAGGATTGCTCAGAATTTAAAGTATATTTTCTGCAGTTTACTAATGTGGTCAACATTCCGTTTTCATCCGGAGCGTTTGTTGCTGGTTTGTTGGCGGTCGTTTTGGACTCGATTTTGCTTAGGAGGAGTTACAACCGTGTTCATAGAGATCGAGTTATGCAGTGGTGGGATAGATTCACCTCCACGAGAGCTGACAATAGGAGTGCGGAGTATTATTTTATGCCATTTTAGTTTTATTCTCATGCAATTTATTGTGTGCGGTGCTGGAGTTGATGTCACTTGCCTATAGGCTAAGACTTATCTCCCAAATATAGTGTCGGAGTTATATGTATGATCTTTTTTCACTTGATGGATCAACATGTTATATATCTACTCACAATTGCTATCTCAGTTAGAAGCTAAATAGATGTCGTGTGTAAGCAATCTTTTCTTCCATGATCTCCCCATTTTCTCTCAATCCTGTTTTCTAGAACAGTTACATAAGGGAATGTATGTAACATTAAGTAGAAATAAAACTATGTACCAGGTTATATCTTATGCAAGATTAAATTAAGAGTAAAGGTACGGTGTGTTAGAACAAGATTTGTTCTTATCAATTATCTTAGTTTTGATGATAACAATAATATGAATTTTGCTTAAGATAATATGGTACTCTAATCCAATGCAATTTCCCTTTCAGGAAATATATATAAAGAGTACGCATAATTCAGCGCTCAGAAGATGTGTCTCAAATGGTTCAGCATGCAACATCAGAACATGGTCTGGCAAGACATCAGAAGATGGTCGAAGCAGAATCAGAACATGGGTCTATGGAAGCATCAGAAGAACATGAGATCAGAAGCACTGAAGATCAGAAGATGGTATCACGCTCAGAAGCACTTCAAGGTCAGAAGATCAGAAGATGCTGTGCACCAAGCTGTTTGACTCTGATGATATTCAAACGTCGTATACACAAACATCAGATCAGAAGGAAGTACACGTGGCAGACTACGCTGACTGACAAAAGGAACGTTAAAGCTACTAAAGGCTACGTCAGTAGACACAGCGTGAACAAGGCTCGAGGTAGTTGACAAAAGCGTATAACATTAAATGCAAAGCTGTACGGAACACGCAAAGCATTAAATGCATTCAACGGTCATCTTCTCAACGCCTATAAATATGAAGTTCTGATGAGAAGCAAGGTTAACGATTTTCGCACCAATACAATTCAAATTCACTTGCTGAAACTCTGTTCAAATCAAAACTCAGAATCTTCATCTTCATCAAAGCTCACTACATTGCTGTTGTAATATCTTAGTGAGATTAAGCTTAAATTGTAAGAGAAATATCACAGTTGTGATTATCGCTTTTAAGAAGCATTTGTAAACTCTTGAATAGATTACATTAAGTTGTAAGGAACTAGAGTGATCAGTTGATCAGTATACTCTAGGAAGTCTTAGCAGTTAGCTGAGCAGGAAGTCTTGGCAGTTGGCTGAGCAGGAAGTCTTGGCAGTTGGCTGAGCAGAAAGTCTTAGGAGTGAACTAAGCCTAGAGTGATCGTGTTGATCAGTAGACTCTAGAAAAGTCTTAGGAGTGAACTAAGCAGTTGTTCCTGGAGTGATCAGGTTGTGATCAGAAGACTCTGGAAGACTTAGTTGCGGCTAAGTGGAAAACCATTGTAATCCGTGCGATTAGTGGATTAAATCCTCAGTTGAGGTAAATCATCTCTGCGGGGGTGGACTGGAGTAGCTTCGTTAACAGCGAACCAGGATAAAAATAATTGTGCTTTTTATTTTTATCGCTCAAGATTTTAAGTCACACTTATTCAATCCCCCCCTTTCTAAGTGTTTTTCTATCCTTCAATTGGTATCAGAGCGCCGGTTCTAAGGTGCAAGCACTTAACCGTGTTTAGAAAAGATTCAGGAAGAGAAAAACGCTTCATTTAAAAGATGGTTGATGAAAGTGAAAGGACTATACCTACACCTGCATCTACATCTGGCTCTGCTGAGCAATACAACGGTAACAATGGTTATACTAGACCGCCGGTATTTGATGGTGAAAACTTTGAATACTGGAAAGATAAACTGGAGAGTTACTTTCTGGGTCTAGATGGTGATCTATGGGATCTTCTGATGGATGGTTACAAACATCCAGTAAATGCCAGAGGCGTGAAGCTGTCAAGGCAAGAAATGAATGATGACCAAAAGAAGCTTTTCAGGAATCATCATAAATGTAGAACTGTTTTGCTGAATGCTATCTCTCATGCTGAGTATGAGAAGATATCTAACAGGGAAACGGCCTATGACATATATGAGTCCTTGAAAATGACTCATGAAGGAAATGCTCAAGTCAAGGAGACAAAAGCTCTTGCCTTAATCCAGAAGTATGAAGCCTTCAAGATGGAGGATGATGAAGACATTGAAAAGATGTTTTCGAGATTTCAAACTCTGACTGCTGGATTGAGAGTTCTTGACAAAGGATACACCAAGGCTGATCATGTAAAGAAGATCATCAGAAGCTTACCCAGAAGATGGGGTCCGATGGTGACTGCATTCAAGATTGCGAAGAATCTGAATGAAGTTTCTCTGGAAGAGCTTATCAGTGCCTTGAGAAGCCATGAGATTGAGCTGGATGCAAATGAGCCTCAAAAGAAAGGTAAGTCTATTGCATTAAAATCTAATATCAAGAAATGCACTAACGCTTTTCAGGCTAGAGAAGAAGATCCTGAAGAATCAGAATCTGAAGAAGAAGATGAACTGTCCATGATTTCCAGAAGGCTAAACCAACTCTGGAAGACCAAGCAAAGGAAGTTCAGAGGCTTCAGAAGTTCAAGGAAATTTGAACGTGGAGAATCTTCTGATGAAAGAAGATTTGACAAGAAGAAGGTCATGTGCTATGAATGCAATGAGCCTGGACACTACAAGAATGAATGTCCAAATCTTCAGAAGGAAAGTCCCAAGAAAAAGTTTCATAAGAAGAAAGGTCTTATGGCAACCTGGGATGAGTCAGAAGATGATTCAGAAGATGAGCAGGCCAACTGTGCGCTGATGGCGACAGAAGATGACGGATCAGAATCTACATCAGAATCAGATTCTGAAGAGGTATTTTCTGAACTTACTAGAGATGAGTTAGTTTCCGGTCTAACTGAACTTCTGGAACTCAAGTCTCAGATCAGTCTCAAATACAAAAAGCTAAAAAAAGCAATTTGAATTTGAAACAAAGAAGCTTGAGTTGGAGAATTCTGAATTAAAGGAAAAACTTTTAAAATTATCCAATAATGTTGGATCTCCTTCTGATTCAGAAAAATCCACTCCCAGTCTAAACCATATTCTGAAAGAATATGATTTAAGTTTCAGGAAGTTCCTATCTAGAAGTATTGGCAGAAGTCAGCTAGCTTCTATGATATATGCTGCGTCTGGAAACAAAAGAGTTGGCATTGGTTATGAGGGTGAAACCCCATACAAACTTGAACCTGTTGATGAAATGAAAATTACATACAAGCCATTGTATGATCAGTTCAAGTATGGCCACTCACATGATATTAGGCACACCTCACATGCACAAAGTTTTCACATTACACACACTAAGAAGCATGTGACACAACCTAGGAAATATCATGAAACTCACATTAAGAATTATCATGCTGTTCCTCCTATTGCTTACAATGTTAAACCCAAGTTCAATCAGAACTTGAGAAAATCTAACAAGAAAGGACCCAAGAAGATGTGGGTACCAAAGAAAAAGATTATTTCTTTTGCAGATTCTCTTGATATCAAAGAAGACAACATTCAACATGACTTGACACCTGGATTCAAGTTGGTCTCAACACTTGAAGGGAAGAAAGATTGTCTCTCAAGTTTTGGTTCTTAAATCTGTTGAAGAAACTTTGTTTGTAGGAATTCAGAAAAGAAAGTTTATTAGTCTTGGAACCATCTGTTTTTGTCTGAAGCATTGATGTTTCATTCTTGATACTACAGAATATACAAAACATTGAAACATTAATTGTGGACAAATCAGTAAACATCTGTTTTGATGATAAACTTGTTTCTGATGAAGCAAAGAGCTTAAGAATTTCTGCAGATACAGTTGTGTCCTATCAGAAGCTGCAGAACAAAGAAGTAAACCTCCAGAAGCTGTGTATATCAGAAGTAATGGATCAGAAGATCATTCAGTCTTATATCTGCACGCTTCAGAAGGAGTATTTCCAGAAGTGAAACTTGATCAACTCAGAAGCAGTGATCAGAATCTGAAGGCGTAAAGT
Source organism: Vicia villosa (assembly GCF_029867415.1). Taxonomy (NCBI): domain Eukaryota; kingdom Viridiplantae; phylum Streptophyta; class Magnoliopsida; order Fabales; family Fabaceae; genus Vicia; species Vicia villosa. Next base: position 85,117,056 of record NC_081184.1, read on the forward strand.
CTGTTCTTAATACAGCTGTCATCTATTATCTAATGATGAACACGTGTCTGTACGGTTTGTACAAAGCGTGCAGTTGAAAAGACGCCGACCTAGGTAACTGTTTTTAAATTACTTCATTTACCACGTTCTCTCTCCTCACGTCATTCATCATTTAATAAAATTGATTTCCTTTGATTCTGGAACGGTTCAATTTTTTTGTCCCTATATATGCTTTTCAAATCATATCATACATCTTTTTCGCTCTTTTGTCTCTCTCTCTTCTTGCATTCTCTCGTTTGAAAAGTTTTTAGCCGTTTTTCTAAAAACCCTAATCGAAAACCTAGTTTGTTTCTCTTGCTCATTTTCGTTCATTCTGCATCAATGGCTGCTTCTTCATCTCATTTTGCTGGTTCATCTACTCTTCTTCATATGCACGATGAAACACACCAGGAACTCACCCCTGTTGTTGCATGCTCCATCCCCAAAGATAAATTGGAAGTTTTGTGTGAACTCATGGTCGACTTTGATAACCTTGAAGAAAATCAATTTCATCTTAAAGAAGACATCATCTTTCAAGGATGGACCTCGTTGTTTGCTGAGTTCGTCGGCCCTGTTTATCCGGATCTTGTCAAAGAATTCTGGGTACATGCTGTGGTTGCACCAAAAGCTATACTCTCCTTCGTCCATGGAAAGTCTGTTGTTGTTACTGAAAACATCCTAAGAGTGATGTTTGACCTGAAAAATCCTGAAGGGGTTTTTGAGTCTGATCAAAGAGAAGATGTGGATGATATTCTATCCACTCTCTATAAAAATGTCAAGAAAACTACACATGTTAAGAACTTGAGAGATATCTACAGAATCTGGACAAAGATCCTTCTCGGGTGTTTCTATCATAGGAAATCAACTCATGCCTCGGATTTCATCAGTAATGATCAAAGGTATGTTCTCTATTGCATTGCCACTCAGAAGAAGGTTGATGCGGTCTACATTATCTTCAACCATATGTGGAAAGCAGTAAAGGATTCCAGGAATGCTTTCAGAAAGGAAAATGCTGGAACAACCATTCCTTTTGGTAGGATTATTACAAACCTTCTGATACATTCCAAGATTGTTGAAAGTCTGGAGTCTGAAGGTATCATCAAAGATCTTGCTGTCACCACTGGATCTTGTCTGAATGCCTTCTCTTTAAAGAAGATGAAAATCATTGACACCTTTCTCAAGGTTCCTGAACCTCTAGCTGGAACAAGAACCATAAGAGAACCAGTTCTGGATGACTTTGAAACCTTCTTCAATAGTGAGGTACCTGAAGTCAAAACTGTTTATCTAAAATCTCTTGAAGAGAATAAGAGCTTTAAAGATCAAGACAAAGGTGTCCCTTTCAAAGTAAATCGCAAGAGGGAAGAAAGGACTAAAAGAAAGCATGATTATCCTTCTGCTGTCTCTAAGAAACAAGAGGCTTCTAAAAAGGTGATTGCTAATGTTGTTAAGGCCGTATCTGATGACTTTGAGAAAGAGAAAAAGAAGAAGAAGTCAAACAAAAATGAGGAGATAGTTGAAGCTGTTGAAAAGAAGATAACCAAGAAGAGGAAGATGATTATTCAAAGCTCTGATGAAGACAATATCCCTCAAGAAGTTGAAAACCAACAAAAAGTTCAGGCTTATGTCAGAAGGAAAGAAATTTCTAGAGGCAAAGCAAAGATTATTCAAGAGCCAAAGAGTAAAAAGCTGAAGAAAATGGAGGATGTGACCAAAGCGCTTCTGAAGGGTTCAAAAGGTATATGCATTTCTGAACCTATTTCTGTTCCTGTTGTTTGTTCAGAAGCTACACCAATAAAGATTGTACCTACCCCTGAACCAGAAAAGGCCTCATCAGAATCACCCGTTGTTGTCCGTATTCTTACACCACCATCTTCCCCTATACCCATTCCTTCTTCACATGCAAACAAATCCAATTCTTCTCCTCCCTCACCTTTTCCCTTCACAAAATCTCCACCATCTCCTCAATCCATTCCGTCTCCCTCACCCTCCACTAATCTTGTCTCTGACCAAGCTGTTGACAATCTTGTTCTGAACATACAACCCCTTCAAACTCTCTTTCCATCTCAACCTTCTCCCAATACCACTCTTGAACATACTCCCTCCACCTCTCAAAACAATCCTTGTGATTCTCCTTTTCCAACCTCTGCATCACATGAGCAACTGCTCCGTGATTGCAACTACACTCCCAAGCCTCGTCCTGAAGCTGAAATGGTAGTGTTAGATTCTGATACTGAAGCAGAATCTTCTTATAGGTTGGATAGAGAACCTCTTCCATACTTCATCTCCAACCCTGCTTTTTCAAAAACCCAAATAAAATCCAGCCCTGAATATTCTATTGGTGTAGTTTTTGAAAACATAAATAAGAATCTCAGAAGTACCTTAGATTCTCTCAGAATTGCTGAAAGTTCTGGATTAAATGATGTTGCTATGCGGAACTTCTGGAGAATTTTTCGCAGAAAATCAGATGTTCTGTTTTTAGAACTTCAAGAAGCCTGTGTAGCTGCTGCTCCAAGGCCTCGTGGAATTCTGAGGAATTATGAAGACTTCTGGTTTGCTCGCCTCAAAGGAAGATATCTTTTGGAAGAAAAGCCCTTTGTGGATGAATTGGAAGTATTGAGACTGGCTGCTGCAATGGAAGCAAACCCATGCAGGGACATGGTTATCTGGATTCCTGAGTATCCTGTTCTGCTTGGAGACTTCAAGACCTTATTTGACTTTCTGAGGGAAAACCCTTCTAAGAAAGACCCTAGCTTGGTCATTCCAGAAGTTGTTGACCCACCAGAAGTGGAAGGTCCCTCTGCTCCAAGGAATTTAGCTGCCATTCTTCAGGCTCTAGAGAATGGAGACTCTGAAATTCCTGCTGCAGAGTATGGAGATGCTTCTATGCAAGAAGCAGATGCTGAAGATCATGTTGCTAAATCAGACCCTGTTGAGGATATCCCAGCAAATGATACTTCTATGGAAGCTGCAGATCAACATGTCATTCCTGTGGTTGAAAGCGGTGAAACTTCTCTTGATGAACCTTCTCGTCTTGCAAGGACTCTAGAAGCGATTCAGAGGAGACAGGATGAGCAAAGTTCACTCAATGAGAAGTATGATGCTTTCATTGAGAGGCAAGAAGAACACAACAATGATGTCAAACAGATGCTGGCCAAGATCTTGTCAAGACTAGGGCCATCTTAGATTGAGTCTATGTTGTTTCTTTCTTTTCTTTGCATCTGTTTTGTTTCTGTGCATCTGATTTTTTCATCTTGTACTTCTGTACCCATTGGTTGAACCTTAATGAAATCATTTTCTTCCTCCATGAGTTCTGTTTTATTCATCTGAATCTTTTCTATTTCTTTTTGATGTTATGACAAAAAGGGGGAGAAAGATAAATGATAAATGATTTGATTAAATCTATCAGTTGCTGGGTAAAGGCTCCCACACATTCACTAACATGAACTGCAAGTTCTATATGGTTTAAGTGTTTTGCAGGTACAAAGAAGTGAAGTGAATCTTCAAAGCAAACACTAGAAGCAAAACCATTGAAACTGAAGCAAGCTGAGTGCTGTCAAGCTTCAGAGATCAGAAGCAAGAAAGAAGAATGAATCAGAAGCACTGATAATAGAATTTGAATATCATTGTCTATCCTGTTCTGACAAAATTCTATTTGCCCTGATACACATAATGTTATGGCTCTGATACATTATTTGCTTTGATACATGTTTTTAGCCTAAAATGCTCTGATACATTTGGCTCTGATACATATCATGTATTTGAATATACATTTTATGTTCTAACTCGTTCATGCTGACTTTTGTCGTTTAGTTTTTGTTCTGTAACATTTCAGGATGTAGAGATGCTCAAATGATGCTCTGGTACATTCAACAATGTTCTGATACAAATCTAGCATGAAGTGATGTTGGTAGACATTCAAAGTTCTGAAGCTATCCGAGGGAAGCAGAAATCAGAAGATGTGAATGTTCTAAAAGATCCAGAAATTCAAGTTCTGAAGCTGTCCTGAATGGAAGCAGAAGTCAGAAGCTGTGAATGTTCTGAAGATCAAAGAAATTCAAGTTCTGAAGCTGTCCAATGGAAGCAGAAGTCAGAAGCTATGGATTCTCTGAAGGCAGAAGCTCATATGATCGTCTCTACCGAAATAATCAGGGAAGTCTTTTATTAAAGTTCTTCGAGTATTTATTTCAGGGGGAGATTATTTATCTCAGGGGGAGATTGTTAATCTCAGGGGGAGACATATTCATATGCTTATGCTATAGCTGTGTAATTTGTCTTTTGCCGTCTACTCTTTCTGATCGCAAATTCATATCATTTATATATGTTTTTGTCATCATCAAAAAGGGGGAGATTGTTAGAACAAGATTTGTTCTTATCAATTATCTTAGTTTTGATGATAACAATAATATGAATTTTGCTTAAGATAATATGGTACTCTAATCCAATGCAATTTCCCTTTCAGGAAATATATATAAAGAGTACGCATAATTCAGCGCTCAGAAGATGTGTCTCAAATGGTTCAGCATGCAACATCAGAACATGGTCTGGCAAGACATCAGAAGATGGTCGAAGCAGAATCAGAACATGGGTCTATGGAAGCATCAGAAGAACATGAGATCAGAAGCACTGAAGATCAGAAGATGGTATCACGCTCAGAAGCACTTCAAGGTCAGAAGATCAGAAGATGCTGTGCACCAAGCTGTTTGACTCTGATGATATTCAAACGTCGTATACACAAACATCAGATCAGAAGGAAGTACACGTGGCAGACTACGCTGACTGACAAAAGGAACGTTAAAGCTACTAAAGGCTACGTCAGTAGACACAGCGTGAACAAGGCTCGAGGTAGTTGACAAAAGCGTATAACATTAAATGCAAAGCTGTACGGAACACGCAAAGCATTAAATGCATTCAACGGTCATCTTCTCAACGCCTATAAATATGAAGTTCTGATGAGAAGCAAGGTTAACGATTTTCGCACCAATACAATTCAAATTCACTTGCTGAAACTCTGTTCAAATCAAAACTCAGAATCTTCATCTTCATCAAAGCTCACTACATTGCTGTTGTAATATCTTAGTGAGATTAAGCTTAAATTGTAAGAGAAATATCACAGTTGTGATTATCGCTTTTAAGAAGCATTTGTAAACTCTTGAATAGATTACATTAAGTTGTAAGGAACTAGAGTGATCAGTTGATCAGTATACTCTAGGAAGTCTTAGCAGTTAGCTGAGCAGGAAGTCTTGGCAGTTGGCTGAGCAGGAAGTCTTGGCAGTTGGCTGAGCAGAAAGTCTTAGGAGTGAACTAAGCCTAGAGTGATCGTGTTGATCAGTAGACTCTAGAAAAGTCTTAGGAGTGAACTAAGCAGTTGTTCCTGGAGTGATCAGGTTGTGATCAGAAGACTCTGGAAGACTTAGTTGCGGCTAAGTGGAAAACCATTGTAATCCGTGCGATTAGTGGATTAAATCCTCAGTTGAGGTAAATCATCTCTGCGGGGGTGGACTGGAGTAGCTTCGTTAACAGCGAACCAGGATAAAAATAATTGTGCTTTTTATTTTTATCGCTCAAGATTTTAAGTCACACTTATTCAATCCCCCCCTTTCTAAGTGTTTTTCTATCCTTCACGGTGTTGGGAACCGAAAAAGATAAACTTATATATATATATATATATATATATATATATATATATATATATATATATATATATATATATATATATATATATATATATATATATATATATATATATATACGCGCACACACGCTTATTGTTAGGTTGAAATTGTTATAATACAAGCATTTGAGATGAAATCATCCAACTTTATTATTTTTGCAAGTTTTGTATTAGATTTTTTTTATATTAAATGAGAGTGAGGGTCGAGGTTTCCATATTTGTAGCATTGTACTGCATTTCATTTACTTATGTGGTAGTTACCTCAATTTAAGTTGTTCATAATTTTATATAGGTTTTATTTTTTAAATTTATTTTGTCTTTCTTAACACATGTTCAGGAGGCCTCGACTTGCTTCAGTTTTGTAATCTGAAAAGTTTTAGCGGGAAGTTTATCTTGGGATTTTTTTTTATTTTCGTGGGGTTCTCCATACCATAGTATTTTGGGAGTACGGTCCCGTGCGTACAAGAACGAGATGGGTATGTATGTGTTTTTTAAATATATATATTACTTTTCATATAATACAACATTTTAAAACCATATGTAAATTGAATTGAATAGCCTTATCGTTTGAGTAAAAGCTGAACCAAATAATAGATAAATTAAATTATTGGTGCATTGTTTTTTTTAAAGGATTGCTCAGAATTTCAAGTATATTTTCTGCAGTTTACTAATGTGGTCAACATTCCGTTTTCATCCGGAGCGTTTGTTGCTGGTTTGTTGGCGGTCGTTTTGGACTCGATTTTGCTTAGGAGGAGTTACAACCGTGTTCATAGAGATCGAGTTATGCAGTGGTGGGATAGATTCACCTCCACGAGAGCTGACAATAGGAGTGCGGAGTATTATTTTATGCCATTTTAGTTTTATTCTCATGCAATTTATTGTGTGCGGTGCTGGAGTCGATGTCACTTGCCTATAGGCTAAGACTTATCTCCCAAATATAGTGTCGGAGTTATATGTATGATCTTTTTTCACTTGATGGATCAACATGTTATATATCTACTCACAATTGCTATCTCAGTTAGAAGCTAAATTGATGTCGTGTGTAAGCAATCTTTTCTTCCATGATCTCCCCATTTTCTCTCAATCCTGTTTTCTAGAACAGTTACATAAGGGAATGTATGTAACATTAAGTAGAAATAAAAACTCTGTACCAGGTTATATCTTATGCAAGATTAAATTAAGAGTAAAGGTACGGTGTTGGGAACCGAAAAAGATAAACTTATATATATATATATATATATATATATATATATATATATATATATATATATATATATATATATATATATATATATATATATATATATATATATATATATATATATATATATATATATATATATATATATATATATATATATATATATATATATATATATATATATATATATATATATATATATATATATACGCGCACACACGCTTATTGTTAGGTTGAAATTGTTATAATAAAAGCATTTGAGATGAAATCATCCAACTTTATTATTTTTGCAAGTTTTGTATTAGATTTTTTTTATATTAAATGAGAGTGAGGGTCGAGGTTTCCATATTTGTAGCATTGTACTGCATTTCATTTACTTATGTGGTAGTTACCTCAATTTAAGTTGTTCATAATTTTATATAGGTTTTATTTTTTAATTTTATTTTGTCTTTCTTAACACATGTTCAGGAGGCCTCGACTTGCTTCAGTTTTGTAATCTGAAAAGTTTTAGCGGGAA
>NC_081184.1:85424562-85550657 GCF_029867415.1 Vicia villosa
CAAATCAAGAATTAGCTTCTGAAGATTCCACTGGACATGACCAAGATAATTCACATGTGTCAGATTCATCTGATATTGAAGATTCTTCAGATGTTGAGACTGAGACTGTACTTACACCAAAACTTGAGCATGTGTTGGACGACCTCAGTTCATTCGACATTGCTAATGGGCTTGCTTCAAACAAAGTTGCAGCTAAGAAGACCAAGGAATCACATAAGCACCACAAAAAGCCGCAGAGGACAAAAGATCGTTCATGGAGAGCCGGGAAAGCAGGGAAGGATGATACAGATGGGATGCCAATTGCAAGATTCCATCAGAAATCAGTAAATGCAGGTCCTCTGAATGTTTGATAAGGTCACTTCCTCTGGTTTATGTGCAACAACTTGTCTGTTAGACCCATACATACATAGTTTTCTCAAGTGAGCCATTTTGTAAGGCTTTGCGGGAATAGACCACCCAGTCAATTCCTTTAAAGCTTGCCTCGCGAGAGGGGAAAAAGGTATTTGGAAAAATATTGTATTTACGTCATTTGGTTATTGTTTCGAATATTGGGATGAAAATGTAGTTTTAAAATAAGATACTTCAATTGTCGGGATTTAAGTGTGCATGTTCTCTTATCAAGCATAGCAGATTCTGTTGATTGAATTACAAAGAAGCTGAAGCTTCAATGTGAATATCGATAGGAGTCTCATGGAAGATGATAACATTAGTGTTGGAGTAAGTCAAAGACTTGCAAAAATCTAACAATCTACTTAATCTAAATGCAAGGTTGTCATGATGATAACTTTTGCAACAATCCTAGACCTAAGAATGATGTGTCATTCTAATATAACACTAAAGCTGACGTGTCAATCTCTTAAAATTGTTAATATCAATTAACTATTTGTATTATGATATTTTGGAATAAATAATTAAATTATTTTTTACTTTTATAGTATTATAATTCAATAATTCAATAATAATAATAATATTAATAAAGGTAAAGATTAAATTATACAAAATCATTTTAACAATCAAATTAATTTATGATAGAGAAGAAATAAAAAAACATAAATAATATTTTATAATAAATAATATATTATTTATTAAATAGACACAATATTAATACTTAAAATAAAAATTATAATAACAATAATAATAATAATAATAATAATAATAATAATGAGATACCAATAAAAAATATAAATAAATAAATAAATAATAATCAGGATTAAATTATACAAAATTATTTTTACAATCAAATTAATTTATAAAAGTTAAGAAATAAAAAAAGTAAATAAGATTCTAATATATATTTTTGAATTCAAAATACATTATCTTTGATTTTATTGAAATTTGACTTTATAAATAATTTAACTCAAATTTGTACTTATAAATATAAGTGTTTAATTTTTAAAATCTTGATTTCATAATTATAATAATTTTATCATAATGTATATCGTAATTAAATATTATTTTCATGCTATCATTTAATTATAATTAAATATTAAATTTATTTTCATGTTATATCATAAAAATAATAATTATTAGTATATTTCAATTAGATTTATAACAGTAATTATTTTTATTGCAGTTATTAAACATTAAATTATTAATAATTATTATTATATTTTTTAATCTTTATATTATATTAAAAATAATTATTAGTATATTTTGATTACTATTATAATAATAATTTAATTCAAATTTATACTTAAAAATATAAAAGTGTTTAATTTTTAAAATCTTAATTTTATAGTTATAATACTTTTATCATAATGCATATAATAATTAAAGATAATTTTCATGCTATCATTTAATTATACTTAAATATTAAATATTATTTATGTAATTTATAAAATATAAATAATAATACCACATAAATATTTAAATTACATCTTTTTCTATTCTGTAAGACTGTAACTCCTATTACTATAAATAATAATACCACATAAATGCTTAAATTACATCTTTATTATGTAACTCCTATCACTATAATTCTCAATTATTTAAATATAAAATCTTTAATTTTTCTATTAATAGCTCTTATGTTAATTTTTAAAACAAAATATCTATATAAAATTTTAGCTCAAAAGAGTCCCTATTAAATAATCCTTCTAAAATATTATTTAAATTCTAACCTTTTTAAATCCTATTATTTTAATTCCCAATTATTTTCATATAAAATCTTTAATTATCTTATTAATAGTTATAATTTTAATAAACTTTTAATTTTTATTAATTTTATGAATTTTTAGTAACACTCATGACCTCTCACATGCACATTATTATATTTAAAATGAAAATTTGAATATGTAACTGATTAAAATCATTATAATTAACAATTAATATTAAAAAAAACTTTAAGAATTAAATTTGATAATTACAATAATAAATTATTTAGTTCTTTATTTAAAATAGTAACTAATAAAATATGTTGATAATAATATATAAACATGAAAAAAAAAAATAAATGCATTTATAATTAATACTCAATAAAAATTTAAAATAAAAAGTAAAAAAAGACATGTTATTCTTTTCACAGAAAATTTTTTTTTTGTTAATTTTCATCTTTTGTTTCTATAATAAAAAAATTTAAAAATAAGTGTTCAAATTAGAAATATTGAACAATAACCATATTTTAATTATAATGATGACAAAATTAAAGTTCTTCTTAAAATATTATTTGTAACTCTTCTAATAAATTATATTGATAATAAAACGGTAACCCATTAAATGCTTTTTATAATAAAACGGTAACCCATCAATTTGTTTTCAATTTTTTTATTTATTAAAAAAATCAATATAAATAGGTCTTATTTACTCTCACAATTCATATGGAAATGAGATCTTCTTTTTCTCTTGTGTTGATATTTTTATTATTTTTTTCTTAGTTCTCACTTATTTTAACTGTATTTTGATTTATGTTGCAGGCTAACGATTCTTATTTATGTTGTAGGTCCTTGACTCAACTTAATCTATGTATCAATTATTTAAATACTTTATCAGTAGTGTAATGTAATAATTTGTTTTAAGAATTAATATAATATATTGTTATTTATTTTTATAATTTCTTCTTCTTTTTTATTGTTTATTTAAATATAACTATTTTTGTTATGTGAATGGAAAAAAAAAGATAAAAAAAATTATTATTGTTTCGACTTTTGTATCCTTCCAACTTAAAAATATTGAGAAAAATCGTAGCTCATGTAAATATAATTTTAACATAATCTTTGAGAGAAATATGTAATTGATTTAACTTTATTTATTTAATTTATATAAATTTTCAATAAACAAAAAAGATATTGTGAGAAGAATTTAGGAATAAAAATGTATGATTTATCAATATTTTATTTCGCACAAGTCATTTGTGATTCACTTGATATCATGATAATAATAAAAATGATTTTTTTTATGCAATTGATACATCTATCTATATATACATGTATAGGAAGCTACATTACCTTACAAAATTTCTCCAATTTTTTGTTTTACATCACAATCTTACAAAATTTCTTCTCACATAAGATTGATGTTAATTTCACATCATAGTTCTTTTTTATCTTAGTATTCACATAATATTTTTCTCATAAAATATTTAGCTTTGTGTCTCATAACTTTAATTTTTACTTTTTAAATTCTATTTTATTTAATTTTATTTTAATGAATATTATAATTGTAACTAATACATGATATGAATAATAAATACGTTTGTAATTACTACTCATATTTTATACTCATATTTATTTTGATATATGTTATTTATTGGTGTAGTAACAACCTTAAAATAAATATAGAAATATATGATTTTTGCAATAATTTAGAGAAAAATAATACACAATTTACCATACCAATTAGATTATTATTTTTGTTTAATTTCCTTCTTTCACTTATGATTTCTAAATCTAGGGCTTATAAAAATCGTAACTCTTAATATTGATAGGTCGTTGTATTCTTAATTTTAACTTTTTCTCTTTTTTATTTAATAAATTAATATTTTAATTTTATGGATTAAAAGTCATTTTAATAATAATAATAATAATATTAAATTGAAAACTCTGCATTGAACCATCATTAAAAAATTGTTTAATTAAACCATCAATGTTTCAAATTTAATGATAATTAAAATTTAAAAAAATAGAATATTTTACTTAATTTACGTTTCTTGATGATTAGTTGTCTTTTTTTCTTATTTATTGATTATGTTTCACATTTTTCGCATAATATAATTCTACAACACTATTATTTTATAAATTTAAATATTCGAATTTTTAGTTTGATTATTGACCTTTGAAATTATTTAAATATGAAAATAATAATTATAGAGTATTATTTTTCTATGAATTTAAGAGTATTATATAAGATATTTCATTTTAAGAAAAGGGTCTTACAATATATTTTAACCATGAACTTGATATTTTAACAAAACAACAACAAAAATATTACTTATTAAAGGTCTCATTTTTTCAATTATTAATTAATTATTTTATAAACTTAAATATTATAATTTTTAAGTTGATTATAATATATTTAGTGACATATAATCATTACATTACATAATTATAAAACCGTTGAATTGAACCATCATTACTTCAGAATTAACAATAATAATAGTAAATATCTTTTTAAAAAATTTATAGTAATAATAATGAAATAAATATGAATGAATGAAATTAATGAATAATTTAAAATCAATGAAAAATATAAAAAATTAATAGTTAGGATGACCGTGAAAGGTTACAAAATTAAAGTAAATATAATATTAAAAGTTAATAATTTAAAAATTTCATTAATTGAATAAATATTTAATATAACTAATAAATTTTTTTAATTTCTTTTTTCTATTATGTAACTTCTATCATATATTTATATTAATTCAATTTACTTATTATCTTGAATAATTTTTAATTATCATCATTGAATGTTTCATCATTTGATATATAATTTTTTTAGATTTTATAGTCATAATAATAAATATAATAACAATATTTTGAAGTTTAAAATACTATAAACAGTGACAATAATATATTGTAGGACAACCGCGCAACGCGCGGGTTATATACTAGTTATTATTAACAGCGTTAAATATCTATATAATTTTATTTTGGCACATCAATTAAATTATTTTTTCTTTTCTTAAAAGTGACGTGTTATCCATAACAGCAATATATTAAAGCAAAGCTTTTTTTTGGTATACCATATTGACTTTTCTATCTTACCTTTTATTTATTGCAAACTAGGTATAAAACCCGCGCGTTGCGCGGTTGGCCTATACTATATTATTGTTATTGCACATAAAATTTTAAACTTTATCAAAATTTTAGATTAATGTTTTGTTTGTGGACTATTTTTTAAATGATTTTATTTGAGTAGTTATTATATATAATTTTATAAACACATATTTGAAAAAAAGTTGAATTTTAAGAATAATATAAATAGTCAATTGATTATATTTATATGATTTCTCTTTTAATGGGTTTATTTGAATAATTATCATATAGAATGAGTTTATTATAATATTTGAGAATATGTCAAATTTTAAGAAGTAATAAAAAAAATCGATGTAATATAAATAATATAGAAATTACATTAAATTTTATAAGTAAGTTTGTATATTAAAAATCTAATGAATGAATATTAATATTTAAAATAACAGTTTGTTTGATTATCATTTAAACGATTAAAATTTCTATTAATAATAAGTAAGAAATATAAATTCAAAATTTCTAATACTCACTGATTATAAGTTTAACATTAGAATTGATAGATAATTATTTGGAGTTTTTAGAAATGTTTCATATTTTGTCATAATATTGTAGTCATATTTTTCTTAATTAATTTCATGTATTAATATAAACTCTAATATTTATTATATTTATTTTTATCGAATGTATGTTGGAGGTTGTTTTTAACTCTTGGATGTGACTTCATTCTTATTATAATTTAGTGGAAAATTGTAACTTTCATGTTTAGAAATTAGAATATTCTACCTCTCACTTGTTTTGAATAGTATAAGTTTTCCGCTTTGTATTCGGTTGGAGTATCCCTTATACTCTTTTCATAATTTCATTATTTATTAAATTTTTTTTTACCATAACCTTTAGCAAATATTCTTGATATATTAAATGCAATATTATTTATGATAGTGGATACTCATGTCATGTACCTCTTTTGTATATTAAATGAAAAAACTAATTAATTTTATATGTCATTCTTGTTATGAATAAAAATTTGTATTTAATATTTGGTCAAACGGTTATAATACCCAAATAAAGAAATATATTCAGATGATTTAAAACTGAAAAAATTAGTATAGTTACAATAAAAAATAAAAAAATTCTGAAACCACAAACCAGAGTAAATAATTATATTTTTATTATAATTAATACTTTTAATGCAATTTATTCTTCTGACCTAACATAAAAAAAATAAACATAAAAATATATATAAACAAAAATAAATATATTAAATAAATTTAAGGAGTAAAAAAGTGGAAAAAAATATTAAAATTTATATATATCTTGTTGTTCTTCCGATCCCACAAACTAATCTACCATGAGGTATCGGGGTATTGTAGATTCAAAAATAAAATTTAAACCTGAAAAAGCTTGAAAAAAATATTATAAAACATAACAAATTCAAAAATAAGATTCAGATCTAAAAAGAATACAAAATAAAATTTTAAAAAATACATACCTTTTATTCTTCTTACCTAGCATAGAAAAAAACATAAACAATTTATATAAATAAAATTAAATATTTTAAATCAATGTATAGATTAATAAAGAGAAAATTAAAATAAATTCTAAAATTTGCATACCATGATGTCCTTCTAATCCATACACTAATGCACTGTAAGACGTTGAGATTCAAAAATAAGATCTAGGCTTAAAAAATTAAAAAAAAAAAGTTATTATAGATTCAAAAATAAGGTTAAAAGAGATATAATATTTTTTCCAAAAATATACACATTTTTATTCTTCTGATGTAGCCTGAAGAAAATAAATATAAACAATATATAAAAATAAACAAAATTAAATATTTATAGTCACCGAATAGAGTGAAAAAAGGAAGAATTTAAAGAAAATATCAAAATTTCTATACCTTGTTGTTCTTCTAAATCTTGTACAGAAAAACTACATTTAAACAACACATTGTTAGTTATTAACCCTCTTGCATTCAAAAGGTATGATATATACCTTGAAATTTATAGCCATCATTTATGTCAAAATAAATGTAAAAACCTTTTGCTGGTATGAGTTCTATGCGTTAGAATTCAGAGTATTAAAATTCATATAATGTTGCAATTAAATTACTCATTACCATTAAAAGAGTTACAATAGAGCGACTCATAATCAAATAATAAATAAAAAGTAATTAGAATTTATAAAGTCTTGCAATTAAATTATTCATTACAACTAAAAGAGTTACAATAGAGTGACTCATAATCAATTAATAATTAATAATTAAAAATTTATTTAAGAACATATGATTTTCTATAGATAATTTTTATAAATATTTTGTTCTATTTTTAAAATTATTAAACAAAAAGTAAGAAAATGTACGGAAAGATATTTTTTGACAAAACATATATAAATAAAGATTTTATACTGTAATACCAATTTTTTTAATATATATATATATATATATATATATATATATATATATATATATATATATATATAATATATTCTCTAGACATTTTTTTTTTATTTTTTAAAATCATATTATTTTATTATTATTATTAGCTAAATATTTTATTATTATTAATAATGGTGGTGATTTAATATTATTATTATATTATTATTATTTATTTATTTACTTTAATATTATTATTAATTATGATATTGAATTGAAGTTTGTGTGAAGAATTAAAAAAAAAGTGATAAAAATTCTAAATTTTAATATGATGCCACATAAGCATTAGAATTCTAATATGCTGCCACATTGAATTTAGGGTTAGAGTTGTGTTCAAGGTTGTCATCATGACAACCTTGGATTTATATTAAGTAGATATTTTAGAATTTTAGTGTAACATATTTTCTTTTCTATTTTACTTTTTATTTTCATAAATATTTTTGAATATATATATATATATATATATATATATATATATATATATATATATATATATATATATATATATATATATATATATATTTTTAATATATATTCTCTAGACATTTTTTTTATTTTTTAAAATCATATTATTTTATTATTATTATTAGCTAAATATTATATTATTATTAATAATGGTGGTGATTTAATATTATTATTATATTATTATTATTTATTTATTTACTTTAATATTATTATTAATTATGATATTGAATTGAAGTTTGTGTGAAGAATTAAAAAAAAAGTGATAAAAATTATAAATTTTAATATGATCCCACATAAGCATTAGAATTCTAATATGCTGCCACATTGAATTTAGGGTTAGAGTTGTGTTCAAGGTTGTCATCATGACAACCTTGGATTTATATTAAGTAGATATTTTAGAATTTTAGTGTAACATATTTTCTTTTCTATTTTACTTTTTATTTTCATAAATATTTTTGAAAAATAATTTAGGTTGTAAGTGGAAGTTTATTATCTTATTTAATAAAAAGTAACTATTATCTTATAATTATGCCATTAATATTTTTTTAAATTTACTGTTCTTTCACTCTTTACAATCAAATTAAGAGAAAAAAATCTTAATATTTCATGTGTGTGCATTATAAAAAGGCAAATAGAGGGTGCGTTTGATGGTTACTGGACTGGACAACTAATTTCTCGATTTTGTTTGATATGTCTATGTACCAGACAAAATAATATAATTTCTAATATAATATTATTTATTGGTATGTAAAATATAATATTTATGAATCAAAATATTAAATAATAAGAAGGAAAAAAATAAAGAAATAATTTTTTTACTCTACTTTGTTTAATATGTTTATGCAGCAGACAAAATAATATGATTTCTTATATAATATTTTTTTATTAATATTCTTGAATCAAAATATTAAATAATGAGAAAAAAATAATAAATTGAGATTTTTTTTCTCTAATTTATTTGATACATCAATCAACCAAATAAAAGTAGTATAATTTTTATTATAACATTTTTTTGATATATAACATATTAATTATGAATTAAAATATTAAATAATAAGGAAGAGAGTAAAAAATAATTTTTTGATATTTATTTGATAATTAGTGTTTGGGATAAAAAAGTTGTCCCATGATTTAGTGGAGGACAAGAAATTATGGTTTTGTCCAGTATCTTGATTAGTTTCTGCATCAAACAGAGTACAAAAAAATTATCCTGTCCAATACCTCGTTTTTTAGCAAATCAAACGCACCTAGAAGGAAACAAAATAATTTCTTATTATTCAATGTGTGTGCACATTTTTTAAAAGCATATAGAAGACAACAATTCATTGTTTTATGTCAAGCAAAACTTGTTTAAGTTTTATTTTATAATTATTTTCATAATCTTACATATTTTTATCAAAAAAATTGCAAAGAGTTTTTTTATAAATATTTCAAATAAAAAATTATTTTGAATAGTTATTCTTAAATTGTTATTTTAAATATTTTATTATTTTAATATATTTATTTTTAGATATTTATTTTTTTTAAAAATCACTTAAATTTGAAGTTATTTTAAATAGTTTTTTTTAAGTATCAATTTTGAGATATAATTTATTTTAAAAAATTATAATTTTGACTATATTTTAATCTAATGTATATTTAAGTTATAAGATGTTAAAATTAGTTTTTTAATTTACAAAAAATAAATTTAAAAACTTTCAATATTTTGAAAAACATATTTATATAAATTATTTTTAAAAATTAAAAAATATTATTTTTTTAAAGCTAATACAAATAAACCTATAATTTAATTGTAGCCACATTCAATAATTTCTAATGTGACTTCCTTCAAAACATAACATCACTTTCTTATTCTCGCAATATTTTCTTTTATTATTTTTTTTCTTTGCCTAATCTATTCAATTACGACCATTTCCCACTTAAACTTCTAATTGTTTTATAGTTGCTAAAATTTATATATTCCTTAAAAAAAATCAATATAATGGCCGCAATCAACAATCTTAATTCTTTGCTCTTTCCGTCATTTTGTGTATTTGTGTCTAAATTGTTTTTGTAATACTTCGGTGATGATGCACTCCATTTTTGCTCTTTCCAGCATTTTGAGTGTTTGTGTCTAAATTGTATTTGTAATATATAGGTGAATGATGCACTCTATTTCATGTTTCATTGCTATTGCATGGACACGACCCTAAATTCACATATTCTTATGAACAACCAATAAAAAATAGTACTTTTTAAATTTATTTTAATTTTAATTTTGTTTTTAATTGGATTTATGAGGTGGATGAGATTATGAAGGAGAGAGAAAAATTAGTATTTATTTTTTAATTAATTAAAATTCTGTAATTGGTTGTGTGTAAAACAATTTTTCATGCTTCACTATGTTTGATTTATAATAAAAAGGACAAAACTTAGGTACAATTATTTAGGTGTGGTTTTTACTATTTTCTAATAAAATTATGACAAATATGATTTAGTGAGTGAAAATGGAAGAAATTAGCATACGTGTAACAGGAAATTATACACTTGTTATAACTTTATTGGAAAATAGTAAGAACCACACCTAAAAAATTTTACCTAAGTTTTGTTCTAATAAAAAAATGATAAGAGAGAATGAGATGAGAAATAGAATGATTTTATTATATTGTTTGATATAAGAGAAATAAAAGTGAAGGAAATATTTTCTCTATTATTATTATTATTATTATTATTATTATTATTATTATTATTATTATTATTATTATTATTATTATTATTTTATGTTTGATTGAATAGAAATTAAAAAAAAAAGAAGAGAGATGTAGTATTATTGAAAAGATAAATTCGTCTTGACAAAAACTCCAATGCAATAATTTTATTGAATTTACTTTTAGTTAATTGTGTTTATCATCATCTTAATAAATAAAAGAATTTTATTTGAAGTATTTATGTAATTTAATTTAACAAATAATTTATTTAATAGATGTTTAATTTTACATTAATAAATAATTTATTTAATAGATATTTAATTTTACATTTAAAACATTTTACTTTTATTTTTAAATTGAAAATTATAACCTTGTTGAAGTAATACATGATAAATATTTTTATATCCAAATTTTTACTTCAATTTATTCCACAAATAATGAACGGGCCTTTATTCAAAATGGCAATTGAAGAATATTTCTCTGAGTTATAAATTGGTGATAAAAAAATTGTTATCAAACATTTCTTTTATATGGTCATATGAATTTATAAGTTATACTCTAAAAATTGAGTCTAAATCTTTTACTCTATCACTTTAATTTTCTAAATTATAACTCTTTATATATAGTCAATAAAAGGAAAAAAATTCAAATAACCATGTTTAATAAATAAATTACACCAAAAACCATGTTTTCGGCAAAATTACGCATATGACCAGGTTTCAGAGGTGGTCTCCACATAGGAGCCACCTCAGGTGGCGCCAACCCCCATTTGTCCATAACATATGCGCCACCCAGGGTGGCATCAATGTATATTTTCCTCTTTTAAGCCACCTAGGGTGGCGCCTAGGTGCTTTCCCTTTTTTTTTATTTTTATTTTTATTTTTTTTTTTGTTGTTTCTTTACTATTTTTATTTTTAATTTTTGTTTTTAATTTTTGTTTTGTTTTTTTTCTATATATTATAATTATATATTAAATATATTAATTATATTTTGTTTTTGATTTATTTAAAATTATTATAACATAATGAAAAAAACAATTAAATAAATAATTAGACACGTAGTGTTTAATAATATATTTAGGGAAGAAACAGTACAAATACGAGAAATGCAAAAACAACATTACAAATACGGAAAGTATGGGACAAACATCACAAATACGAAAAAAAAGTGAATATTTTTAAAACATGGATATTATGCTATTCATGACCCCTCGGACCACGACCCCCCCGACCCGGACCATGACCCCTCCGACCGCCAGTTCCGCAATCTGGAACTGTTCGAATCCGATTGGAAGGATCTCGACGACCCACTTCTCCACGCCCCCCCTATTCCTTGGTTGTTCTTGCTGTGTCTGGGTAGGTGGGCCTCGTATTAGCCCCTCCATGCGCTCGTTGGACATGTATTCTTGTATGTTGCTGTCAAATAGTCGGGTCCCCATGCCCTCAAAGATTTGTCTTGGCGGTGGAGTTGCGTCACATGGTCGGTAAAACCCAGCGCTTGATTGACCTTGAAAAAATGGCATTGTTTGTTGGGGTGTGGTGTACCCATATTGTTGGTGTTGTGGAAATTGGGGTGTGGGGTATCCATGTTGTTGGTACTGTGACGATTGAGTGGTCATTTGCTCGTTTGGGTCGTAATTGTCATCTAGACCCATGTCGGGGCTGGGTTGCCTATTGTAGCTGGAGGGGCCGGCGTCGCCGTGTTGTTGGGTGAAGGCCCATGATTGTTGCTGGATGGGTTGCCTAGTGGAGGAGGAGAGGCCGACGTCGTAGTGTTGTTGGGTGAAGCCCCACGATTGTTGTTGGACGGGTAGCCTAGTGGAGGGGTCGGCGTCACGGAGTTGTTGGGTGAAGCCCCATGATTGTTGTTGGATGGGTTGACTTTGGTAGGGCGTTGTTGGTGTTGTTTGATATTCCTCATGGTCAGGTTGTTCGGATGTTTGGCGTTGTCGGCGTTGTTGGCGTTGTTGGCGTTGTTGGGGTGGTTGTTGGGGTGGTTGTTGTGCGTATTGTTGTTGGCGGGGGTCGTGTAGGTAGTAGGGGTCGGACACATACATATCGGGGGTTGTGACTGTTCTATACCAAGCAAGGTATCCCGCGGTTGGAAACATGGGGAGTTGGGCAACAAGGAATTGTAGCAGACGGCTGCGACGCTGCTTCCACATCTCACAAAATTCAGGTGCGAATGTACGATAATCTGCGTGGTCCCATTGATTGTTAACTCTTTTAATATGCCAGCGACCCAAATCAGTGGGGGGATCCGGGATCGGTTGATGCATGCCAAACTGCAGTCTCACACGGTCAGATTGGTGCATCTCCACGATGTTGAACCTTATTATCGGTACTACTGCAGTCCAAACTTCCCGGTCACTCTCGTTTGGCTCATGGTCCAGCAACAAGTATGGTCTCCAATTAAACTGCGTAGGAGAAAAAATAACATATTATTAAAAAACATGATGAATTGTAATACATCTATATGATCATATAAAAGTTTAGGGGTAATACATCTTTAGCTCGGAGGTGATCAATTAGGTCCCGATACAAAACAACACTCCCCCTCGGATTCTTACTGTAATCCAATTTAGGACCACAGAACCTAAGAAAAAAGAGCAAAAATGTTATTTCAGATTTTTATGTAAAAGAGAGTTAGCGTTCAAGGAATAGCGTTGAAAAAGAGAAAAAGACGTACCTTGTTGCATAAGGGAACGTGTAGTTGTTCCTGCCTGCAGGGGATAGCGTCGGCATTCTCCACGAACCCCATACTTGTAGGAGGAACGCACATCCATAGAAGGTGCACTTCTCGGCAACCGCGTTCTTACAAAGAGACTGGTATAACATCGCCAAAACGGCAGACCCCCAACTATATTTCCTAATCTTGCTAATACTATCAAATTTACTTAAATAGAAAAAGTTGACAGTGTTACCTGTCGACTCCGGGAATAAAAGTTTACCAAACATCAGCATTATATAGACCTTAGTCATTAACCAAACATGCTCCTCGGTAGAGTTGTCCATAAAGACGAGTTCATCATAGTAAGCTCTAAGGGAGGCCAGACTGATACCCTGGCCTCTTGAACCTTGAGTAGGCACAACTAGATCTCTTCCCAACACTCTCTCACACATTAAATTAGCATGTTGAACAGATCCATTAACAGCCTTGCCATCAATGGGCAGACCAAGTAACATATAAACATCCTCCAAGTTGAGATCAAAGACGATGAAGACATGCAGAATATGTTTGCCAATCATGAGTATTCTGGTTACGAATGCATAGAACTGTATGTTACTCTACCAGAAGTTCAACCCACACAAATGGTTGAGTCACAAGTCATTAATGCACTTGGAGACGAGCAAGCAGAGGTCGACGTTGTAGATGAAGAAGAAGAAGCACCGGAAATAGAAGTTGATAACCTGGTAAACGAGGAAAGTGAAGATGAACCGGAAGTTGTTGTACCACGAGATCAAGTGCATATGCCTCCAGTGCACATGAGGAACCTGAATTTTGATGGGGATGACGAACCATCGACTGATATTTTCTATGATCCATACACCCAAACAGATCAACGGTTAAAAGTAGGAGACAGATTTCGTTCTAAGGAGGCATGTATCATGGCCATAAAAAGATTTCATATGGCAAACAATGTTGATTTTAGAGTTGATCGCGCCAATGTCGAAAGGTACAAAATTTACTGTAGAAACACTGATTGTGGATTCAGGTTGCATGCATCATACAGGAAGAGAAGTGACTCATGGGTTATAGGATATATTTCCCAAGATCACACATGTGTTAACACAAATGTTTCACAAGATCACCGTAAGCTCAGTTATGACATCATTTGTCAAGAAATCTTGCCTCTAGTTGAAAAAGATCCATCGTTAAAGGTGAAAACGATAATCTCTCATATCGTTGCAACGTACAACTACACTCCGTCTTATAGAAAGGCGTGGCTGGCGAAGACCAAGGCGATCGAAGTTGTGTATGGAAATTGGGAGGATTCGTATAAACGACTCCCACATTTCTTATATGCGCTTCAAATTTATGCTCCTGGAACTGTTACTATTTTAGAGACCCTTCCGGCGCAATCTCCAGACGGAACATCACTTCAAGGAAATGTGATATTCCACAGGCTCTTCTGGGCTTTCCGCCCATGTGTACAAGGATTTTCATATTGCAAACCAATTCTTCAAATAGATGGAACTTGGTTGTACGGAAAATATAAAGGCACCATGTTAATGGCTGTGGCTCAAGACGGAAATAGTAACATATTTCCTGTTGCTTTCGCTCTTGTGGAAGGAGAAACTGCTGGAGGTTGGGGTTTCTTTCTCAGAAATCTTCGGACACACGTTGCCCCCCAACCTGGACTTTGCTTGATTTCAGACAGACATGCTGCCATCGAGAGTGCGTACAACAATCCAGCAAACGGGTGGCAAAACCCTACATCAACGCATGTTTACTGTATTCGACACATCGCACAAAATTTCATGCGGGAGATAAAGGACAGGGCTCTTCGGAAGACTCTTGTCAATGCCGGATATGCGTTGACTCAACCGACGTTCTAATATTATCGACATGAAATTGTAGCGGCAAATCCAGATGCAGGCAGATGGGTAGACAATCTTGCTAGAGAGAAATGGACCAGATCATACGACAACGGGAAGCGATGGGGGCACATGACTACGAATCTTGTGGAGTCTATGAACGGGGTGTTTAAGGGCATCAGACACCTTCCGATTACTGCCTTGGTGGAAGCAACATACTATAGGATGGCTTCTCTTTTCGCAAGAAGAGGTGAGCGTTGGAATGCAGTTATAGAATCCGGACAATTATGGAGCGAAACATGCGTCAAATTCATGAAAGAGCAATCTGCCAAAGCCAACAGCCACATTGTGACATCTTTCGATCGATTCAACCGGACCTTCAGTGTTAAAGAAACGATTGACCATAACGAGGGCCTTCCGAGACAATAATACAGGGTTCTTATAGATGAAGGTTGGTGCGATTGTGGAAAGTTTCAAGCCTTTCGGATGCCATGCTCTCATGTAATTGCAGCATGTTCGTATGCGCATCAAGATCCGTTAGCACTTTTATCTCCCATTTACAAGGCGGATACCTTGCTCGGGGTGTACAACAACTCATTTCAAGTGATGGCAAAGGAGGATTATTGGCCTGCGTATGAAGGGGACGTGGTTTGGCATAATGATAACATGCGGAGAAAGAAAAGAGGTCGTCCGAACAGCACCCGGATCACAACCGAGATGGATCATGAGAAAATGGTACGAAAGTGTAGCATATGTCGTGAAGTCGGGCACAATAAAAATACCTGTCCTAACCGTGGATCAAATTCCACCAATAATTAGTTGTATGTCATTTGTATTTTGTATCTGTATTTTTATTGATAATGTTTTTGTATTTGTATTAGTATTAGTATTAGTATTTGTATTTGTATTTGTATTTCTATTTCTATTTCTATTTCTATTGGTTATGTATTTGTATTATCCTTTATTAAATCAACTAGTTATGTCTTTATCTCGTTGTGTGTTTGTCCTCATGGACCATACTGCCACTCTTTATTTTGGACAGTCAAATACGCATGCTTTCGTCTAGTCCCATCAAGTCAGTCATTGATCAGCGTGTCTGCATTTATCATACATGTTAGGCGTGCTTGTAAACAGTACGTAACATCATTACTTTTTTCTACCCACTACTATTATAAATTAGGGGCTCCTATGGTTGAGTTTACACACAGATACACAAACTCCAAATACCAAACAATCACACAAACACAACCATGCCTCGCCGGACAACCATTAGGCCAGATGGATGTCACCGGACAACAGAGTTGCCGCCCCTGAGATCAACATGGCGTGCCGAACCTGAACCGGAGTATCGCAGAAGGAACGGACATGTCATATTCTCCGCCGTCAAACCTCCCATGCCGGTTATGTTTTGGAATATCTCTTCCGTCGAGCAACTCAAGAGGACTCTCCTGAGATTTTTAGAGGGGGAGTACGAGGCCGGCGAACAGATAAGAAGCATCAAGAGGCTTAAAACAAGGGCTGATGATGTGACGGGAGCAACGATAACTTTCTGGGACAACGTGGAATACGACATTGATGTCATTCAAATGATGCATGGACCTAATGACATTGTTTTAACCGTGGTGATTTCTTAGATGTTTTACTTTATCTTTTTCTGTTGGTTATTTTCTATGTACCTTTTAATTAATGAATGAACTACTCTTTTCCGTGGACGCTCGAGTTAGCTGATTCACTGATTTTATCTGTTGCAATTTAATATATATATTTTTTTAATACTTTAAAATAAAAACAATTTTATTAATAAATAAAAAAAACAAAATAAAATTTATTTATTTATGTTAAAAACAATTTTATTAATAAATAAAAAAAATTAAAAAAAATAGTATATAAACATTTAAAAAAAAAAAAGAAAAAAAAAGGGAAGTGTGCATAGGCGCCACCCTAGGTGGCTAAAATTGAAAAAATGTACATTGATGCCACCCTGGGTGGCGCATAGGTTAGGAGAAATTGGGGGTTGGCGCAACCTGAGGTGGCTCCTATGTGGAGACCACCTCTGAAACCTGGTCATATGCGTAATTTTGCCGAAAACATGGTTTTTGGTGTAAATAAATTATTAAATATGGTTATTTGGATTTTTTTTTTCTAATAAAAGATCTTAATATTTTTTAATATTGATCGTTAATTTTTTTTTTAGCATCAGAAATTACTTTTTTTCTTTCTTCAATTTCGGACCACCATATTTCCTTTTTCCCGGTGGCACAACTTTGTTACGATGGCTGCGGTGGCTCTCTGCCATCACTGTCGTTTTTCCCAGGAAGGCAGACACCACTTCTCTTTCGCCAGGGTCGAAGGTTCTTCATTAAAGTTTTTCAGTTATACTACATAACTGAAAACTTTAGTCCCTTTCGACCATGTTCTACGCTGGACGAACCATACATAAACTGGCTCACTAAAATTGAGAAAAAGAAAGCTCAAGCTTGGAAGGATTTAGGTATCTTCGACTTAATCCAAATGTCGAAGCTAGGCTTTAGCTATTGCCAACCTTTGTTATTAGCATCTCTGTACTTTTGGGATAATACTTATAATACCTTCTGAAGGCTCTCTGGTTGTTGGCAGGCATTTTGCTAAAACATATTGAAGAAGATCATGTTGGAAGAGATGCTAGATGACTTAGCATTCAGACTTCAACATGTTGAACATCCTAGCATGACATCTTGGCTACAGAAGCTGATCTGACAAGTGGATCAGGCGGTTTTATTTGCTACAAGAATCTTTAATTCAACTCAGAATATTCGAAGAAATCAATCACCTGATATTTTTACCAAGATGGTTTCAATCATAAGATTTCCATGCTGTGTATTATTGGAGACATTATTGGAAAGATTGGATTGAAGACCTAATTCCTTGGAGGACAAGTAGCAGAATTTTGGCAGCCTCACTGTTGCGATTTGAAGCCCAGTCCAGAAAAAGTCATATCTATAAATAGAAGGGCTGTAACCTAGTTTAGGTGTGGAACTGATATTATTTGTTTTAGGGTTTAGGAATCCTTATTTTCTGTGTGTTTCATATGTGTACATTCATAAACCTTTAGGTGTTAAATGTTGTTGTGATCTCCGAAGCTTTTAAGCAAGGAGAGTATTTGCATCCTCATAAGCTTTAAAGCATCGAGGAGTAGTTTGTCTGGAAGATTATCTTCTGGTTATTTTTATTTGGTTTTTATTTTTTTCACAGGGGATTGTGATTGGAAGGGATTTGAGGAGGGCCTCATACCTAGGTGAGTCTTAGGTAGAAGTCATAGGAAGGGTAGTGATTAAGTGAAAAGGGTAAATTGAGCCTGTTTAACTTCGTATTGATATTATCGGATATTGATTTCATCCTGGCTTGGTAGCCCCCAGAGTAGGAAGGATTATTTCGAACTGGGTAAACATATCACTGTGTTATTTACTTTCTGCACACTGATTATTACTGTTATATTAGTTTTGTTCATAACTCAGATATTGTGTCATGACATCTCATTCGACATCACATATCTGATACCAGAATTTCACCTTCCACCTTCCTTGTGGAATGATCACTCCCACTCTTTTTGATATTGCTACAATTACTGGACTTCGTCCTACTGGAGATGCATTCGACCCCTACTTACAAGCAGACAACACTATCGACTTTCAAGTCAAACATGTTATCTTTACTGCGTACAAGAATTTCTACAACATCGAAGGAGAGGAAGTTTCTGACGTCAAACATATATATTTCCTTGTGTTGTGGTTATCCAAGTATGTCTTTGCTGCAAGTCCCTACAAGTAGTAGGAGATTCTTGACTTTGGAGAATCAATTACATTTTGGTCGAAAGGTTTGCCTAAGTGAATTAATTTTGGTTGGACTTTACAAAAGCTTAGGGTTTGATACCTCCAAACTGAAAGGATACGAAGCTGGTACCAATTTGCTTATGAATGGCCCCTACTGGCTTCTTCATCTATGGCTGAATGCAACTTTCGAGCCCTCGCTTCACACTTCTGGAACAGTGAATGAGAAGGATCCTGATGTCCTGAATCGAACCATCGAATGGACTAGACTGCTTCAATTGACTCCAAATGATGATGCAGGAAATCTTCATAAATGTTTCACTAGCTATGTAATGATGTTTTCGAAACATCATAACTTTACTCCATATATGGCTCCTTTCTCCAGTCGAACATACGACCCTGATTGGTTCACTTCACTACTTGATGACGCTTCGACGGATGCAAGCACAACCATCAAATACATATGGCGCACATTCCTTCTTCATAGACTCATAGTTTCTAGGATTATGCAAATCAAGAGTCATGTCTGCTTACTAGCCTACCAGCCAAACTTCGTTTCTCGATAATTTGGACTATGCCAACTCATTCCAGAACCTCTTTTCAATCGAAAATGAGAAATTTATGTTGCAAGAGTGGAATATACTTTTCAATTACAAAGTATCAAAGCTATCATTCCAACTTTTCTTAATTCAAACTTACTCCATTCCAACCAGCCTTATATGTGACGAAAGGCTTTCACTCTTGGTGGACAAACTTTTATACAAACAACATGTTCGATACTGCTCAAATTAGCAAACATCTAACAAAGACTTTTTCGTCTGTGCATGAAAATATCCAGAAAGGTAAGCAAACACACATCAAGGAAATCCAGGCATTCCATAAATACTTTGAAACTGTCTATGATCTAAATGATCTTAGTCGAACCATTGTTGATGTAACAAAAACCTTAAAAGAGAAGTTTACTAGAAAACTCCCACAACTGAAAATTTCCCCTTCTATAAAGTCTGGGCTAGATATACTTTAGCTTTTCAGTTACAACCACCAAAGTTTCCAAAGTCACCCAATGCTGACTTTGGTTTAGCATTTTATCCACCTTATCAAAGTTGGTTTACTTGTGGAAACATTTTCAATGAACTAAAAAATGACTCAAAAACCTGCTAAAAGGGTGGTTTCGACTAAGCATACTCTGGACAGTTTCAAAGGTTTTCTTCACTATGACTTGTCAGCTGTCTCTATTGTATCTCAGACATGTGAAGGTGTGGAACCAAAGGATTCCTTGGTCCTTTTGATTACTCTTTAAATTAAAACTAGTAGAAGACCCGTGCGCCCGCACGAGTAATTCAAATCTTAAGATGAATAATGTATTACAAATGCATAAAAAGAAGTTTAAAAACTCCAATGAAAAATGTTAAATTAAGATTCATAAAATATAACATAGATAATATAGATGTCAAGAAACTATAGTTTATGTGCACACCTTTATTCATGAAGCGAGGTAGATTGAACATTAGTTTATGTGCACACCTTTATTCATGAAGCGAGTCGACCTAACTGATATAGTACGTGTAAATGTTAATTGTTTAATCAATTAAATACAAATGAAACAATGATTTATTATGGACCAAAGGTACTATGTAGATATAAAAAATTTCACAGTTAGACATAAACCAAAAGGGACCAGGCTTCTGTGACTTTAGCCCAAAAAAGTTACCATAGCTTTCACTTAATTTGCACTCTTCAATCAATCCAACGATCCATATGAAGACCCTTATTTTTTCTTTTTCATTCAAAAAATACAAAAATAATATATACGTTTTTCAGATCAAATGTTAACAACCATCCAACTTTCACTTAATATCCACCATTCAGAACAACGGTTTTCTCTCGCCGTCGCCACCATGTGGATGCTGTCACCTTATCATTACCTTTTTGCTTGCCGTTACCGTCGCATGAGCTCAATTTTCACACCTACAGAGGAATAAATATCCTGGCTGTCCCAGCCTTGAGCATAATGGACATAGATTTCTCCAACAAACATGGATCCTGTCTAATGAAATCATTAGCAAGCCGACGATGCTTCTCGATAAACCTTGTAAATGTAAAAGCACCATCTAACTTTCAATGTGAATTATGATAATGAAAAGCTTTCCTTCAACCCTGGACATAGAATAGCCTTCAAATGGTGAAACATGATAATGAAAAGGTTTTAATTGAAGGATACAAATTAAATAGAGATTACTGGAAAAACTTATAAAGCCAGTAAGCCATAATATTATTACTCAAGTGTTAACAAAAATACAATTAAAATAATTGCAAAGAAGCACACTACTATATATGCAGGAAATGGGAAGTTTCAAGTAAACCTACTAAATAAATATGTTTAAACAGGAAAATACATAGAAGGAGAAGAAGTAAATGATTCACCTATTGTGACATCTTCTTAAGCTCAACTACAAGAGTTTTCGATGTCTTCTCAATGTCGCGTGTAATAAGCATAAGGTTTGCACCAGCTGCAAGAAACTACTAAATTAAACATAAAATAAGGCCCCAATAGCATAACAATAAGCAAAACCAAACATTACCAACCACTTACTAATTTACTCATTCTACAATCCTAACCAACTAACACAAATTAACAAATCTACCTTTACATCTTCTGCAATAAGGCCCTGGGGTCAGCTAAGCAGAACACAAGAATAACAAAGTTAAATTAAAACTTGAAATACAAATTTCATAAGATGATTGCAATACCAAAATATTCAAATGAGTAATAACAGACTAAAGGAGTTTCACTTAGGCCCGTGAATCAAAAGGGCAAGATCTTTGGTCATCTTTCCCGACTCTACCGTCTCAAACATGCAGTCTCCAACTTCTTAGCGAAATCCAATAACTTTTCATTATTATCCTGCTTGGCTCTAGTACATGAGAACATACCTATATCAATAACATATTCAAAAAAGGGAAAAGTTCAAAAGAATATCAAAATGCACAAGATTTTGAAACAAGCAACAGAGTACCTATGTTCCAGCCCTCGTGTACATGCAAATATGGAAGCAATACTGTTTGTACTGGATTATTGTCCCTTTTGATGAAACCAGAAATGTCGAGTTACAGTTCCATGAGTTGCCTCAACTTCTAATGTCTTGCCATCAGAAGATAACTACAACTTTTTGTTGCATCATAAGACATCCAAGAGCATATAGAGATACAAAGTTGATGATCACTATTATAGTAAGAATAGGAATCTAATGCATACCAACACACAATTCATGAGGCCCAATGAGCCGAATCCTGCACACATTCAGAATTATTCATTACACAAATTTCAAATGTTTTATTTTTCATTTCACAAATATATTGAACTAAAGAAAATGAAATTAACAACCACACCAGAATAATCACATTCACAAGGATAATCGACTACAAGAACTGACAATCCAAGACATACAAATTTCAAGATTTAAGTAACAACTAATTAGGAATGTTGGTGGAGCTTACTTCTGACTGACATCATACATACAATCATCATGCTTCAATATAAACGATAAGGTCTCTATTTTAACTTGAGCAAGTAAATCACTTTGAACGCCACTATCAAAATTCTTATAAGCCCAAACATATCCACCTTCACTCTAGAGTGCATATGCCACCATATCACCAATTAGCCTATGCTCATACCTGAAGTAACTCAAATGTCAACCATTAATGTGTCTATGTAATGCATAAAAATATTAGCTTATGAACATCAAAATAACCGATATGGAGTGTTCTTCAAACTGTTGCTGCCTCCTTTCTTTGTACACCTCCTGAAATATGTCTTCATATCTGCAATAGCGTCAAACTGTAAATCAAAAAAAGATCTAAAATATGAACATGAACATCATCACTCCAAAAAATTGGATCTGAAAAAATACAACCAAGTAAGCAAATATGCAAAATAAGGGGTAAACTCCAAACCTGTCCACAAATCAAAATAGTTGAAACCAAATTACCAAAAATATGTAAACATTTGACAAATATAAAGATGTAAAACGGGAGAAATCGGAAGGGGTGAAGAACAATGTTTTAACAATCATCAATGACTCCCTCTCAGTTCACACAAACACTGTGTTTCAACAATCATCATCGGCTCACTCTTGATTCACACAACAACGACACCAAACCGCGGTTTCTCTGTTAGGAAGGGGTTTTAAAGAAGGAAGAAGAGATTGTGGTGGCAGCTAGGGTTAGGGAGGTGAAGATGAAGAGAGAGATGGCGAGAGAGGGAGGTGAAGATGAAGCGAGAGATGACAAGAGAGGGAGGTGAAGATGAAGAGAGACACATGAAATCTGAAATAATAGGGATAGTAGTGAAAAGTTGAGGAAATGGGAAAGGTGATTAACTGGACAATAGGTTAACCCGGATAATGGTGTGTACTAAGTAAAATTTGAAAAAAAATGAGTGCCATTTGGCAATATGGGAAATGCTGATTGGTTGGAATTAAATTTGTATTTAGCAAATTACTAAAAAGGGCTTTTGTAAGGGTAATTAAATTTTGTATTAGGGGTAAATTAGGGTGTTTGGTGATATGTTTATTTCTTAGTTAGGTAGTTGGTATTTTAGTATTTGACTAACCTCAATAATGTACCTTCTTATAGATATTGAAAGAAAGGTAATCAAGAGGGAGAAACCTGCATCTAAGACAAGTTCGACGACCGCTTCTAAACAAGCTACCACTTCCACCAAGGATGTTTCCTCTACACAAGACCCTGCACCTGATACCAAGAAATTGAAGAGTGCACAGGTATTATTTCGAAAACTTCTCATTGAATTATTTACCCCCTGCATTATCTTTCTAACTGTGACATCATTCAGGCCAGTGGCTTACTACCCAAATCTCCCAAGAAAAGGAAATCCATTTATGAAAGCCCAGTGATCATCGAAGACGATGATAATGACAATGAGGATTTTCCTCCTACCCACTTCAAGACCAAGAAGAAGAAGAAGAAAAAGAAGAGTAAAACTTCTGATGACGCCTCCTATCAACCAGCCAACCAAAACTTCGAAATCAAAATATTGCCTCTACCCAAGAAGAAAACTGATCCCTAACCATCTAGTAACATTGTCTTGGAGCACATTGGAAGCAATGCTTCGAACAATGATGATTTGAATGTATAATCATAGTTTATACGTCATTCTTCTTTTTACCTTCGAATTACTCTATTATTCGATCTAATGCTTATTACTTATTTGCAGGAGAAATAAACAACTCCCTTTGATTCCTCTACTAACTATGAAGTTCCACCCATCACCGCTACTCCTTCGCCCTAACCCCTATCAAGTGGCGTAGCGCTTAACAAAGGCTCTTTGAATATAGCCATTTAGGTTGATACAGGTGATGTCCAAGATGAATAAGAAACTTCCTCTCCCAATGAAGATGCTCTAAATGATCTTCAAAAATTTGGCAAGAGGATAAATAAGGACAAAGGGCAACCTGATAATAGTCCTAGTGACTCTTCTCCAAAAAGAGCTAAATTTGCTGAAGACTTTGTTGAAGATGAAGATCATTTTTCAGAGGACATTGAAAACTATTTTTAGGACGAAGATGAAGTGGAGAAGAAAGCAAAGAAGGAGCCAGAGGACTCAAGCAAACCAACTCCTGCTATAGCTGAATTACAAGATTTTGTCCGTCCACCAGCTCAACAAACTCAAAGCCAAGTTCCAACGCCAATCATTGAAGAGGAGAATTAGGCTTTTAATAAGAACAATCCTTTGGAATACGTCAAGATGATGATGGCGAAGAAAGGATCTTCTTCTGAAAAGAGTCATTCTAGTGCTTCGTCTACTTCTAATGCAGGTGTAAACAAAACCTCCTATGATGAGCTTCTTCAACAAGTGAGAAAAATTACATTCGAAGTTGATCTGTTTGATGTGTTGAAAAAGGATGCTACCGCTGTCATACCCTAATTTTTGACCCCCTGAGATGTCATATCTTTTCGATTTTTCATCAAAGACAAAATAGACACTCAGAGCAGTCACTTGTTCATCTGATACCCAGTCTAGGGTTTTGAGCCCCATCAAGGACTAAAATCAGGGATTACATTTGGGAAACCCCAGAAAACCCCAGGGGATCATTCAAAGACATCAATCATCTTCAAATAGATCATATGACAATATCCATGAGGCATTACACTCCAAGCCAAGATCCACAATCATCAATTTCATCTGGTCGACAATTAGGGTTTTTGACCTAATTCACCAAGAAAGTTGACTTTTTAATTAGGACATGGATCCAAAACTCAAGACATGATTCAAGGACTTCTACTAACTCAATATAATCCATTTACATCACCCATATGAGGAGAAGATCTTGATTCTACACAAAAGTCCAAAATCTCACTTTATCAGGGAAAAGTCAACTATATAGGATCACCTTTGACTTTTAAGATTTTTGGTCAAACCATGACTTCCAAAGATCAATATCATCAATATATGGTTATTAAAGTCATTTTACCAAAGAAATTCAAAGAGATTCATCAAGGAGCAAAAAGTCGGGAATTAGGGTTTTTGAGGGCATTGTGGGAACTCAAAATTTCACCTACACAACTCAAAAAACTTCCAACATGAAAGTTGTAGATCTTGCAAAATAAAACAACATCTTACATAGGAACTTTTTTCAAAAGATCAACCATTTAAGAGATTTGGAATTTTGAAGCTTTAGGTCATAAAAACTTAGAAATTTTTCTAAGTGTTTTTAACCTAGTTTTCATCCAACTTTGGGCTCATTTTTCACAATTTTCCCAAATGATTCTGAAGAAACCATAAACTAATGATTTGAAGTAGATGTTTAGGGATTTCCAAATTGTGCTCAACCTTCTCCAAATTCATTTTGAGCTAGGAGTTATGCTTGTTCAAAGTTGGCCTCATGAAGTGAAATTATAGGTCATGCCCCATTTTGGAACTTTGAAATTTTGTGCACATGACCTCACTTATGGATGCTACACGACCCATAACATATCTGAAAACATGCCATGCATTCATTTTCACCATAGCATAAGAATTGAGGAAGATTCCCAAAACAAGAACATGTGATTATGTAATGATTACATTTGGGAATTTATGGCAAATTGATGAATCACCCAAGGAATCTTCTCACCAACTAATTAGAGCTCATTTCTGTCTCAGAATTGTCCCCTAAGATCAAGCAAAATCGAGGGCTAGGGGATTGATCAAATGGAATCAAAATTCCCATCATTGCATTTTGGATATTTTTGAAATTCCTTCATAGCCAAGAAACCAAATCAACCTCACTAAGCAAGCTCACTCTTTCAATCAGTACTGAACCATTTGCCTATAAATAGAGGGCTCTTTCTCATTCAGAAAACACACCAAAGCAACCATATTCCTTGCTTTCTCTTTCTCTTCTCATGCTTATGGTTTTTCAAAGTTCTTTGGCAAGAAGAATCGTTTTCTTCAAACCAGAGCTTCTCTTTGGAAAGTAAGCATTCTAACATCTCAAGGGGGCTCATTTGAGGTGATCCAAGCACCTGGATCACTTCTGTAGGTGGAAGAACACCATTGTTGCTCTCACTTTGGAGCTGTTGCAGTTGGAGGTCCATAGAGCAATTCAGAAGGTCTCCAACAAAGCAAAGCATCCAGACACGTTCCTTAGGTCATAGTGAAGCTGTTCAGATGGCTGCAGCTCATCTGTAACTCAAGATTCATCACCCTCCATGTCCACTTGAAGCTCAAATCGAAGGTGTCGGGTAGAGCAATTCAGAAGGATTAAAGTCACAATAAGCATTCAGTTAGCATCACTGAGTCCCAAGGAAGCTTTTAGGATCACTCATACAAGCCCAGGTGTTCTCTATCATCCTCACGACCTCCATTTTCAGAGGTAAGTTTATCAACTCCACCTCTTTAATTCGTGTACCTTTTTGGTTAAAGCTCGATACCATTTCATTCAGCATCATCAGAGGATTAAAAACCCTCTATCATCAGTCATTTATACTTCAATATGGTCATTTAATTTAAATTTCAAATTTTAGGGTTCTTCACGTATTTAAGATAATTCAGTAGATGTAGTTAATATAAATTCATGTTAGTTACATATTTGAAATCGTGAGGGAATTTAGAGCAAGTTTGGTCTTTACATCTTTGCAAATGGTTGAGAGTTGAGAGAGTTCAGAATTTCAAAATTCCAAAAGCTAGAGGTTGAAGATGACAATGGTGGTGGCGCGCAAAATTCAAATCCAGGGCTAAAGTTTATTTTATTTTGAATGGTAGTTGTTTCATAAACGACTAAATCGTTATAGCCCAGTGGTAAAGAGTGTTTGCGTGTTGCGCGTGCCCAAGGTCTGGGGTTCGAATCCCCCTCGCCCCAGACCTTTTGATTTTATTTCTTTTTTGCTTCTATGCACTTGAGTAATATATGAATTGCAATGGAACCATTCATTTGTCACCAAGCGCGCGTTGGCTCAGTGGTGTTGTTTTGGACTGGTAACATAAAGGGCGTGGGTTCAAACCTGGTTGGTGACAAAACCCTATTTTTTATCACTTTTTCCACTTGATTTCTTCATAACTTTAAACATTTATTTAACCTATCAAATTAATTCATTTTGATTTCATTTTTTACACACTTGTCATTTGATATATCTATTTTGTGAATAATCAAAAAAATCATAAAAATATTATTTATTTCATGTGTTTTTATTAGGTTTAAAATAGTATGTTTTAAGTGTTTTCTTAAATACTTTAAATATATATTTTTTATCTTGTTTTGACCAAACTACTTTGTGAATAATTTTATGATAAAATCCTAATCATATAGGTCTTAGTGAGGTTAGGTTTTGTCTTTACCTTATTTAAGTTGACTTTTTATCAATTTTCAAAACTGTTTCCAATCTCCGATTAAACGGATGATTAAGGTTTTCAAACAACCAAACCTTATATCATTTCAATCATTTTCCAACTGTTTCATAAACAGTAAATCATTTTTTCATTGGGCCTCTAATAGAGTGTAAGTCCCAACACCTTTTTCTTTTCTTAGTTTGTTTTCAAAACTGTATTTACAAAATCTTCTTTCTGTTTTCAAAACATTCTTCTGGTATTTGAAGGGCATTACTCCCGATGAAACTCTTCAGATACCTATGTGACCTTTGTCGATCTTCACTTCTTCTGTTTTCAAAACCTCAACTGTTTATCATAAATAATCAACTGTCATCAATAAAATTGCTGGTGAGGCTTTGTACATACTTCTTCAAAGGCCTCCACTCCATCCAGATTAGGCTTTACAAGCTTTCAATTTACAGTCTTTATTTAAATTACTGTCAAATATAGAACTGTTTATATATTGTTTAGAACTACGTTTGAGTGTAAACCCTAGGACAGTTAAACTATATATATATATATATATATATATATATATATATATATATTATAGGAATATGGCCTAGGATTGAGAATGTCTTCCCGGTGAAGGCTCTTTCCTAATTAGAGATCTGTAGTTCAAACCCCCAAGATGAATTATTCCCGGTGAAACATCTTGGTAAAAGCCTTAGAACCCAAACTAGGACACATCCACCCAAACAGGAATTATTCCCGGTGAAACCTCTTACCCATTTGCTTAAAGCCAAAATAAGTTCAAAACCACATAGCTTTCTCTTGTGCTATAACAAGGACCCTCGATGACCCTCGATTAGCCTCCTCTTGGGCTTTGTACAAGGACCCACAGGCTTCTTAAAAGCATTTCCAGCTTCCTCTTGAGCTTTTATACAAGGACCCATCAGGTTTCTTATAAACATAGGAACAGGTCTTTAGTTACCTTTTAGCCTATCCTGGTGAGTTTCTTCCATTCTTTAAAACCAGACTTTAAACAACCTAAGATTGTCTCAATTTTATATTGAGTACACTTTTTGGAATGAGAGACATGGACAGTCTCTGTCACCCTTATCTTCATCAATCTTCCTTAGCAGAGTCTAGGATCCATATTTGCCTGTCCTCAGCAAGTGTCAGCCTTAATCTTGGGCTTTAAAACAAGAAGTCTCCACTAGATAATCTTTCTGCCATTTTTAATAAAAACCCCTGGAAAGGGTTAGCCTCCACACATTCTTTCATTTTAACAAAAAAATCCCTGGAAAGGGTTAGCCTCCACACATTCTTTCATTTTAACAAAAAACCCCTGGAAAGGGTCAGCCTCCAACATCACTCCTTCAAATCCAAAGATTTATTCCTTTAAGAGATAAATTCCCCAAGAGAGTCAAAACCCCTGGAAAGGGTCAGCCTCCAAAGACATGATAAAAGTTCAGTCTTTTAATAGACTATTTCTTCAGCTGAGTCAAAATCCCTGGAAAGGGTTAGCTTCCAAAAAACATAAAAATAAATTAGTTTGTTAAAACCTCTAGCAGAATAAAACTCCCCCAGTGAGTCTTTCATTTTTAAGTTAGCCACAACCTTGGGCTTTGTACAAGGCAGATAAACCATATTTCCCTGTGTCAAAGATTCCTAATCTTAAGGATCTTTTCCCCATAAAGTCTTCCATACTCAGTTTCTTTAAAAGTCCGCCACAACCTTGGGCTTTGTACAAGGCAGAAAATAATGTTTTCCCTAGCTAGAGTTAGCCACAACCTTGGGCTTCATACAAGGCACAAATTAATAACTTCCTCAGTTAAGAGTCAGCCACAACCTTGGGCTTTGTACAAGGCACACAAAATAGAGTCATCCATAGTCTTAAAAAACTCAGTTTATCCTCAGCAGTTAGCCACAACCTTGGGCTTCATACAAGGCACAAAAATATAGTCTCCCTAAGTAGAGTCAGCCTCAATTCTGGGCTTTGTACAGAACACCAAATAAAATCCATCAAATAAACACTCTCCAAATAGAGTCAGCCTCAATTCTGGGCTTTGTACAGAACACAAAAACTCCTTAGTCTAAATTCTCCCCAGTAGAGTTATCTTTCAATAAGTCAATAAATCAATCAAAAGCCTCAAGCTTGGGCCTCATTCAAGCCAGCTAAAAAATCAAATCTTCCAAACAATAGATAGACATAACTCATCTTCATAGGTAGATATTTCTCTTATCTCACCACAAACAAATAATCATTTCAAACAATCATCATTTCAAACAAATCATCATATCTCCCATTTAGGACACTGAAAGGCATGCTCTGGCAACACACCCAGACTTGTACGACCCTTTCCCTAATTTGGTTGAGAATCTTTCATTTTAGAGGCACGATGGCTGTCATACTTGATCAACCAAGTAGACTCCCCTCTTAATGAAACATCATTTTTTTTTAGCTTTTCTGTCACTTTTAAAATGTTTGTGGTGGAATAGTAGAAATACCTCTCTGTAAAGATGATCTCATGTCTCTTTATTGTAAACAGAGATTTAATTCAAAGCTTCAACCTTGAGCTTCAAGCAAGGCACCAAAAATCTTTTAATTTCCCTAGTTAGTTCCCCGAACTACATTAAGCTCTGACTTCCACTAGGGATATGTAGGCATGAGGTTCACAAGGAATCTCAGCGAGCTAGTAAAATACCAAAAGTAGTCAGTTTGTCTGTCTGTCTGTCTTTTTAAATCAATTCTCTCTCCTAACACAAAGGAGAAACTTTCCCAATCATTAGCAATAAACACAATCACAATGACACAGAGAAAGTTCCCGTAGAGTACTACGGATATGTAGGGTACTTAAACTCTTCCCTATGTATAACCGACCCCCCGAACTCCAGAATTTCTAGTCTAGGTGAATCCCCACACTTAGCAAACTCCTAGGGTTTAGTTGAGATATTTTTTTCCCTTTCCTACTCGTAGGACAATAAGAAAGTTCGTGTGATATCGTAGGAAGAACTAAAATAAAATTCATCCCATCCCGGGCGCATTCTCCTTCCAAATTTCGCGTGAAGGGTCTAGCGTGCCGTCCTCCCAAGTGAAACGGGGAGGTAAAAAAAACAACACCACAATCGCCTGTTACCAAATGAAGAAATTAATAGGTCGTATAAACATCACTGCTTGCCCCGCTGATGTAGGTGAAGCTTTGATTGATATTCAAAACTTGATTGATCAAATTAATGCTGAGCATAACACGGAGTGGGATGTTGCATCGAAGATCCAAGCGAAGCAAAAGGCTCAGGCTACTGAATTTGATAATGCTCTCAAGACTTCTCAGGAGGCTGAAAAACTGGAGACTTCGTACAAGGCAGCGCAGGCAAATTACAATGTATATGCCAAAACCATCTCTCTTTGGGAAGCTCACATCAAAGAACTGCAAGAGAAGATTTCTGAAGCTAAGGCCAAATAAGCCTCCATCGAAGGATTGGATCAGACTAAGATTGACGAACTAACTGCGAAAAGTGTGGATCATGTTGAGAAAGCCTCTGTTATGAATGAATAAATTGCTAAGCTTGAGGGTGTCCATGTTGCTGTTAACTACAAGCTGAGTTTGGCGAAGATCAAGTATGTCAGGATGAAGATTAACTTGCCATTTTAATTTATATGTAATATAACATTTGTTTCAAGTTTCCTTTTGTTTAATGTGGTAAGAAATTAAGACAAAGCCATTTTGTCATATTTATTTTACCAGCACCATTTTGGCTTTAAAAAAATCTTGTCTTATATTATTCTGTCATGATTTTAATTTTTTGAAGGCGTGGTTTATACTTTTCCAAATATTCCCCGTTTACCTTTAGGATCCTTCGATCCTCTGTCAATTCTTAAATTCCATAACCATTATTTGAAAATGCTTGTAAGATTCGAAAAGGTCCTTCCCAATGTGGGGACCATTTTCCAAGTGACTTACTCTTTCCATCCACAAGCAATATTACTTTCCATACTAAATCATTAACTAAAAATATTTTGCCTTTAACCCTCTTATTGTATGCTCTTGCTATTCTATATTTTTGCCTCCTTATGATCTCCAAAGCACACAACCTTTGTTCGC
Organism: Vicia villosa; assembly: GCF_029867415.1. NCBI lineage: Eukaryota > Viridiplantae > Streptophyta > Magnoliopsida > Fabales > Fabaceae > Vicia > Vicia villosa. The sequence goes on from NC_081184.1 coordinate 85,456,594, forward strand.
CCAGATCTACTAACTCATTCATCATCATTTCCCAATAACTTTCAAAAGGAATCTCATCTTGCCTCTGATTTCGTACTGACTGAAGGTAGATATCCACTGGCAAGACAACATCATTTCCAAATGTGAGTTGAAAGGGTGTGGTATTAGTTGCTTTTTTTATGGACGTTCGACAAGCCCAAAGAGCTTGATCTAAGGTCTTGTGCCAATTATTTGGCTTTCTTCCACATGCTTTTTTATTAAACGAATAATCACTTTATTGGCCGCTTCGACTTGCCCATTCGATTGAGCGTAGTATGGTGAATTGGTTGGTGAGAAGATTCCTTGGGTGATTCATCAATTTGCCATAAATTCCCAAATGTAATCATTACATAATCACATGTTCTTGTTTTGGGAATCTTCCTCAATTCTTATGCTATGGTGAAAATGAATGCATGGCATGTTTTCAGATGTGTTATGGGTCGTGTAGCATCCATAAGTGAGGTCATGTGCACAAAATTTCAAAGTTCCAAAATGGGGCATGACCTATAATTTCACTTCATGAGGCCAACTTTGAACAAGCATAACTCCTAGCTCAAAATGAATTTGGAGAATGTTGAGCACAATTTGGAAAGCCCTAAACATCTACTTCAAATCATTAGTTTATGGTTTCTTCAGAATCATTTGGGAAAATTGTGAAAAATGAGCCCAAAGTTGGATGAAAACTAGGTTAAAAACACTTAGAAAAATTTCTAAGTTTTTATGACCTAAAGCTTCAAAATTCCAAATCTCTTAAATGGTTGATCTTTTGAAAAAAGTTCCTATGTAAGATGTTGTTTTATTTTGCAAGATCTACAACTTTCATGTTGGAAGTTTTTTGAGTTGTGTAGGTGAAATTTTGAGTTCCCACAATGCCCTCAAAAACCCTAATTCCCGACTTTTTGCTCCCGCTTGAGCGTAGTATGGTGTAGATGTTAAAAGTTTGAAACCTATTTCTCTAGCGAATTCATGCATTATTCGTCCAGTAAAGACTGACCCTTAGTCAGTTGTAATGCTCTATGGAATTCCAAACCTATAGATTATATGTTTTTGGATGAATTCGATGACAGTCTCTTGATCTACTTTTACCAAAGGTATAGCTTCAACCCACTTTGTAAAATAATATATCCCTACCAAATTGTATCTTTGGCCTTTGGATGAGGCAAGTCAAATCTCTCCAACTAAGTCTAGTGCTCAACCTCTAACGGGCAATAGCTTAATAATTGAGTGAAGCTCACTTGCAGGAACATGTTGAATACCTGCATGGATCTGACATTCTTGGTAACCTTTAGCAAAATTTATACAATTATTGAGCATAGTGGGCCAATACATTCCATATCAAACACAGTAACCACTTCATTTTATGACCTGCTTGATGCGCTCCACATGCTCCACTGTGCACACTAGACAATGCTAAATATGTCTCACTTTCTCCAAGAAATTTAAGCAAAACTCCTTCCGGGGTTTTCTTAAACAGTTCATTTCCCATTATTATATAGGATAACGCACGATACTTGATTTTTCTTTCTGTATCTATCAAAGGATCTTTGAGGTAGTTTATAATTGGGCTTTGCCAATTCGTATCTACTAAAGTATTGATAACCAACACCTCAAATTCTTCTTCATTAGCACATCCTAACTTTGAACTTTTTAAATCTGAAGGAGATAATCTAGTAGCGATCACTTTCCCCCTAACTTCGATAAGATCCTCCAATTTTTCTTTCGACACTTTGTATCCTAAGGCTATCTGTGCCAAGTCACTGCCTCTTGATTTTTTGTCTGGGGATGTGCTTAATATCCACGTATTCAAACCTTTTAGGTAACTTATTAGCAATAACAAATTACATGATCATATTTTCTTTTATGCACTTGTATTCTTTTGTTGTTTGCTTAATTACTATTTCAGAATCTCCTTTTATTTCGACTCTTGTTGCCCCCAATTCCAGCAAGAATTCAAGTCCAACTATTAATGCTTCATATTCTGTCTCGTTATTCAAACAGAGAGGACCTTCGATCCTATTCTTTATTTTTTTTGGAATTTCTTCAGGAGAAATTATTAAAATCCCAACCCCACTACCCTCTTCATGGGTAGAGCTATCGAAGAACAATCTCCAAGGCTTTAATTCGACATAATCTTGAGGGTTTTCGACCAATGCATGGTCTACAGTGAAGTCTGAAACCACTTGACCCTTCATTGCTTTTAAAGGAAAAAAGGCTAGGGAATACTCAATGAGGGCTAAAGCCAATTTTCCAATTCTACTATGCAAGACTGGCTTAGATAACATGTACTTAATAACATCAAAATGCGAAGAAACATAGACATCAACAAGTTTTGTATAATATTTTAATTTAGTACAAGAGAAACACTAGCAAAGACATAGTTTTTCTATTGTACTATATGTAGTTTCTGCATTATTTAATACCCTAATAAGGTAATATATGGTTTTTTCGACGCCATTATCATCTTTTTGCGTTAGCATGCTTCTTACTGTTGCATCTGACGCAGATATGTACAACCTCATAGGCTTGTTCCCACAGGGAGGTGACAAGATAGGAGGATGCATAGATATTGCTTGATTTTATCAAACGCTTCTTCATGCTCTTTGTTACATTCAAACTTCCCTTGCTTTAGGCACAGAAGAGGAGAGAATGCATGCGTTCGTCCACTTAGGTTGGAAATAAACCTTCTTAAGAAGTTTATCTTCCCAAGCAGTGACTATAACTCTCTTTTAGTATATGGCGCTTTCGCTTCCATTATCCTTTGTCTTATTTTGATTAATCTGTATCCCTTTCTTATGGACCAAAAGCCCAAGAAATCTCGATCCTGCACATAAAATGCACATTTGAGAGGATTAATCTTCAAGCCATGTTTCCTCATTCTTTCAAATGATTGGCGAAGGTGATCTAGGTAACTTTCATCTGAAACAGATTTTATCACAATATCATCAATATAAACATGCATAAAAGTTTCAATGAGGTCATGAAATATAGAATTCATTTCTCTTTGGTAAGTTTCCCCAACATTTTTTAGACCAAAAGGCATGACTACCCATTCATAGGTACCTATCTCCCTAAGGCATCAAAATGCTGTTTTAGACACATCATCTTCAACAATGAAAATCTGGTTATATCCATCAAGCATGCTTAGATACTCAAAACTTGCAGCTGAATCAATTAACATCTCTGCCACATGCATTGGATACTCATCTTTAGGAGTTGCAGCATTTAAGTCACGAAAATCTATATAAACTATTAAAGAACCATTTTTCTTAATAACAGGAACTATATTTGCAATCCATTAGACATACCTTGTGGTTCGAATGAATTTGCAACGAAGAAGTCTTTCGACTTCCTTTTTGATCTTGGAAAGGGTCTCTGGAGCGAATCTTCTTGGAGTCTACTTGATGGGCTTCTTTCCATCCTTAATGGGCAGCTTCAATTCGACCAGGTCCTTTTTCAAACCAGGCATTTTGTCATAATCCCATGCAAAACAATCTCTGTGCTATTTCAATAATTCGATTAGTTTTGTTTTTATTCCCAGGCTAAGTTTGGCGCTTATCTAGGTGACTTTCTTTGTGCTTCCATCCAAAGATCTATTTCTTCAAGGGGATCCTGTGCCAGCATATTTGCATTTAATGTCACTGGACCCTTTTCAAATCCCAGAGGCTCATCATCATAAATAACATCAAGCCTCTGGTCCATTCCTTCGACAAGCACCTGTTCGTCAATGGGGTGTGGTTTGAAATGTGCCTCAGGCCCTCTTGTTTGTAATTCTTCACTCCAGGCTTCGAAAACCATGTATTTTACTTTGGCTTCCAAAGCCGTCTTCATTTAAATCTCGGCCGAGTAAGCCAAAATCTTTTCGAAGAAAAGTGGTTCAGGCATAACCAAAGTCTTCGTCAGACCAGCCAATTGACCGTACTCCAGGAAGTCCTTCTATGTCATCTTGTTCTCCCATTATTTCCCTATCCCAATGGAATCCATTGGGATGTAAGGTAAGGAAATAGAGAGCATTTTTGTTCGGTGAGTATGCCCCTTCAGCAGGATTACGTGGCCCAATGTTGGCCAAGTTTCTATCAAAGTTACTTCTATCTACATGGTTAACTTCTGCCATGTAATATCTTTGATTAACCTTAATATTTTCGACAATTCCATCTTCCCTCTAGATTAATATTCATTGATGCATCGAAATAGGAACTTCTCCAATACCATGGATCCACTCACGTCCAAATAGCAATTTGTAATTTGCTTTTGCTGCTATGACCATGATCATAGTTGGTCTGGTGATTGATCCATCTGTTAAATCCACCTGCACCACCCCTAGAGTGTGGCAAATTTTTCCTTCATAATTATAAAGCACCATATTATGAAGTTTGACATTAGTTTCAAACATTCCTATTCTTTTCAACATAAATTGAGGCATTAGATTCGCTGCAGCGCCTCCATCTACCAAGACCTTATTAATTCCCACATGTTCTACTCTTGCTCCTATAAACAATGGCTCTAAATTACTCTTCATACCTTGGTTTGTCTGTTCTTCGACTACTCCGTTATTCAGCACATAGTAGCATACAGGTTTATGCTTTATCATTTATGCTTCGTCAGCTTTTTCAGATTCCTTCACTTTAGTCACTTGATCATATTCATGAGGGAGCACTGACACCATGTTACACTTGAAATTAAGAGATGAACCTCCATCTTATTCGAAGTCATCTGTCAACATATCCTCATCATCCACATGATTTTCTTGAGTCTTTTTGCCAGCAACTTCTTTCTTTGGGGAAAAAAAGCTTCCTTCTTATTGATGGTTTGTTTGCAGCCATGATGGTTAATGTGAGTTGGTTACTGCTTGATTCTCCCAGCTCCTTCGTTGCTTATTCTCTTTCAGCCTTTCTCATCCTTTAGTGCCTTCTCCATTGAGATCTAGACATGAGATTCTTCCCTTTGTAATTCTCTAGCCTGTAGGCTTCTCTCTTCGACACCTGGAATTGCTTTCGATACGTCATTGCAGTTCTTCCTCCTTGCTCAAAACTTCTCCATTTGCCTTTCCCCTTATCTGCACTGGACTGGATCCACCTGTCAGTTGGGATATCTGCAAGAAGCTTGAAGGTAACTCTTCGATTTCCCTTTGGGTGAGGGCTATCTGGCCTTCTTGGGATTCCTCTTTTGTTGAAAGTGAAAGTAGCTGGACTACCACTTCGATGACTCCACCCTTGAGAAAATGAAACCTTCTCAAACATTTCAAATGTATTTCAATCATACATTGTACTGCACTTAGGGCACATTAGACATTCTGAAAATGTTTTGTGGTAGTGTACCAGGAATTCTAGCAATCCTTCACATGGTTTTGGGTTAGTGTTCAACATCTGGTCTTCTTGCCTCCAATTGCCCCCAGTTTGAGCATGTTGGATCCTTTCATAAATCACAATAGCTTTTCAATCCACCATGATGCTGCATCTAGGACATAACAACATCCCAACATTCTGTGTGTGGTATCGAAATAGATAGTCACGTAAGCTCTCTCCAGCTTTTGGGTAACCACTCCTTATCTGTTCTTTTTCCATCTCAAGGAATCTTTCTACCTCCTCCATTTCTGGGCAAGTTTGGTTTAGATCTACCATGTTAACTCCAAGGCTAGGACCTTTAGTAATCTTCGCCTTTTCAAATTTAATCCTAAGACCTTCAGTGGCTGAAGCCATTTCACCATTTGTGGTAGTTTTGCTAGTAACTTTGTGTTCAACCCTAGACTCCATCGGGCATTCAGTGGCCTATGATTCATTAGCACCTGCCAATAGACCTTCGATAGGTTTGCCAGAGGAGACTATGTTGGTGAGTCCCTCAGTAGCCTGTTTAGTTTCACCAAGCATAACATAACCTTCGATCTTCTTGACAACCCCTACCTGGTCCATGTCGAATCCAAAAATGTCCGCCATGTATTGCACCCAAATGATTTAAAATTCATATCCATTAACGAACACAATTTGATTTCGACCCTTCAGTCCTTAAGATAATTTGGGCTTCTTGTGTAAATTCGTCCTATTGAGGCCCAGAGCCCTAAAATATTATTATTCACTTTCGACCCAGCTATGTCGAAATTACCAGTCAACAGTGGGGAGGGATGACATTCGTCATTACGGTGATGGCCAGACCGTCACTACCAGCAGAGGTCGATATTTTGGCCGCTGTTTGGTGAATCCGTTTTTCTATTCCATTTTCACATGTGGTCGATATTTTGGCCGCTGTTTGGTGATTATTGATGGTCTAATAATTATTAAAATTTGTGGGGATAATCGCATAATATTCAAGGACCTTTTATTAATTTAAATTGATGTTGGTATAATTTTGAGTATTTGAGAATTATATGATTATCGATGACATATGGTTGTATACAAGTTATGTGTTTAACATTGATGGTGGTGAATTTTATGGTGTTGTATTGGTGATGTGTTGTATGATATTAAATATATTAGTGAGTTATCATGCACTGTCCGTTATGGTGAAACATGTGGTTCAAATAAGAACTATTGGTGATGATTTACATATTACATTGTGGTGACATTTTCATGCATCATGTATATCAGAGTTAGGGATTGGTGATGAGATTGTTCAAAAATATAAGTCTGGCATCCAAATTGGTGAGTAGGATTGGTACCACATGCATATGGTGACGAGTTGAAGAACACATTGCACATACATCTATATTTATAATTATAATTGGTGAAGTATGTGATTGTGTTTAGTGACGATTGTACTTGAGTGATGAACATGTTGGCGATTGATGATAAGGGTGAAATGTGTGAATACGTTGATATGTTGTATATATTTATCCTTTATCAATTTTATGCACTACTAACATTGTAGAACATATTCCCACCCTTGTTTGTTGTGGTACCTATGCTCCTATGGAGTACAGACGATTAGGTTAAGGAGTAGCTGCTTGAGGTAGAGGACGGTGTTGATGCCTCTTAGTTGCTTATCTCGTTCGGATCTTTAGTGGAGTCACTCTTATATGTAACACTGGGGACATGTTGTTCTATTTTCGTTGTTGCATGTTTTATTTCATTTCGGTGTTATTGAATCTTTTTGGCGATTCTGTGTTTGACGAGACTTATGTCAAAACGTTATTGTTTTTCGTCGCATATTTGAAAATATTTCGGTTGGTAAACCATGCGTGACACTCTAATTGTTTGAATTATTTGTTGAATTATTTTACTTTATGTTGATTAGGGGATTAAGGTATTACATAAGCCGCTAATGATTTATTGTGATAATTCTACAACCGTCTTCTTCTCTAAGAATGATAGGTATTTCAAGGGTGCTAAACACATGGAATTGAAGTACTTATCAGTAAAATAAGAAGTGCATAAACAAAAAATGTCATTTGAACTCATTAATAAAAATTTAATGATAGCTAACCCGTTAACTTAAGGTTTACCACCAATATATTTGTTAGCCATGTAGAAAGGATGTACATTATGTAAAAGTCCTTATTAATATTATAATAAAATCATTACATATACATGTATAGTTTAATGTTTTTTATTGTATGACATTTGTGAATTTAATTAAAGTTGAGTTTATGTTGAGTTTTGTTAACCCATATTATGTTGTATATATTATTGTTAATATGTGATGACAAAAGTTTCTTTGAAGAGACATGAAAGACACATTATTGTATCTCTTAAATTTATTTGAATTGGATTGATTCGTGATACATGGAAGGAATCAAGTGGATGAATAACTTGTGACTCAGTGCTTTCAATCAATGTTTTAAAAACTGGACCGAATTCGCCAGACAGGCCGGGAACCGGAGGGGTTCCCGGTCTGGTCTGATTGTTGGACCAGATATGCTATTGAACTGGTGAGAACCGGCCAAAACCGAAAAAAACCGGTGAACCGGCGGTTTTAGAAAACCGGTGGTTCAAATGCATGTTTTTTTGTGTGCACAAAACGACACCGTTTTCATGATTTTTTTTTAAAAATATAATCAGACTTCATTTAAATCTTATTTGAAACATTTTTCTCCTGTTTGCAATTAGACCTGGTTTAATATTTATTTAAATTTATATTCTGTTGTGAGTGATGATTATATTTATAATTTAAATGTAAAGAATAAACATATGAAATTATGATATTTTAAAATTTTGTAGGTGTTTTGATATTTTTTAGAGACTGAGTCATCCGGTTCGATCGATTTAATAAAAATATAGTATTGCAATAGAGACTGATTTATTTAACTGAGTTATCCAGTTTAATCCGATTTAGTCACGCGGTTCGACCAGTGACCCAATGGTTCGACCAATGAATCAGTGACCCAGTACCTTCACCGGTTTGATAACCGGTCCGATTTTTAAACACTGCTTTCAATGAATGGTGTACAGTTATGGTATAGGATTGAAAAATCAAGTTGTCACATGAGTCAGGTGGGAGACTATTGGATTAATTTATTAATCCATCAAATATGACTCATGTACACAAAAGTATGACTTTAAATAAAAGATGCCTAAATGTGTTGATTGTTTTAGTTTGATGGGGGTAATGAAGCTAATAGAGTTTTTATATTAGTCTTCTCCCTGTTCATGACTATATGACATGATTGTAGGGAATATGAATGTGACTGTTGAGAATAGAATAAAATGCCTATAAAATAGGCATTTTTAGAAAATCAACGATTAGTTTTTCTCATTCTTTTTGATTTTGTCTAAACAAAACAATATCTTCATCATCAATGACACACAAAAGGAAAATAGGAGAGAAATATTCAAATCACAAATCAAGAATCGAACAAGAATCATCATCATGGACCCGAGTACATGTTAAAAATATCGCATCGAACAATATAATCGAACAATATATGGGTTGAACATGTGCTTATAAATGAGAATAATCCTCACCATATAAGCTAATTTTATAAGAATGAATTATGTTGGACCACATTTCTTAACATAGATATTTTTTAACATCCATAATAATTTATCAATTTCATCTCAACATACATTTTAATATTAAAATTAGTGTCTTACCCGTGCGTTCGCACGGGTACCCGTCGTTTTCGCGCATTGTGTTTGAGAAAAATAAAAGATATAGTAAAAGATTAAGTTTTGGGTAAAATTGAAAAAGTTATAAAAATAGTAATATTTTATTTAACAAATTATAATGAAGGAAAAGTTTTAAAATCGCAAATTCACGAATTATAATGAAGAAATATTCAATTAAATTATATAATTCAATTAGTGATAACTATTAGCCCAATCTCAAACTATCAGTTAAGGAGAATCGATTATTTTTTGCTAGCTAAGGAGAAAATTAATTATTTTGGCTCAATTATAACTACAAACTATCAGCCCAATCTCAAACTATCAGCTCTGTCTTGTAGGCCAATGAGAAACCACTACAAACTCCATTTATAATAATGATTAATTCAAAATGCATAATTAATAGAAAAATACTTTGACCAGTTACTTCATGTTCCCGTTAATATTCATTATTTTGATAAGTAACTTCGTATTCCCGTTAATATTTCAAATTTCTTCCCGTTAATTTTCAAAATTTTGATCAGTAACTTCATGTTCTTGTTAATATTCATTATTTTGATCAGTAACTCCTTGTTCCCGTTAATATTCATTATTTTGATCAATAAGTTCGTGTTCCCGTTAATATTCCAAATTCGTTTCCGTTAATATTCAAAAAAATTATCAGTAACTTAATGTTCCTGTTAATATTCAATATTTTGTCAATAACTCCGTGTTCCCGTCAACATTCATTATTTTGATTAGTAACTTTGTGTTCCCGTTAATATTCAAAATTTGTTCCTGTTAATTTTTAAAATTTGGATAGTAACTTAATGTTTTCGATAATATTCAAAATTTTGATCATTAACTTTGTGCTCCCGTTAATATTTAATATTTTAATCAATAACTCAGTGCTCCCGTTAATATTCAATATTTTGATCAGTAACTCCGTGTTCCCACTAATATTCAATATTTTGATCAATAAACTTCATTTCCCATTAATATTCAATATTTTGACCAGTAACTTCATGTTCCCCTTAATATTTAATATTTTGATCAGTAACTTCGTGTTCTCGTTGATATTCAATATTTTGTTCAGTAACTTCATGTTCCCGTTAAAATTCAATATTTTGATCAATAACTTCAAGTTCCCATTAATATTCATTATTTTGATCACTAACTTCGTGTTTCTGTTAATGTTTCAAATTTGTTCCTGTTAATATTCAATAGTTTGATTAATAACGCCATGTTTCCGTTATTATTCAATATTTTTAGCAGTAACTCCATGTTCCCGTTAATATTATATACTTTGCTCTGTAATTTAATACTCACGTTAATATTCAATATTTTGATTACTAACTTCATGTTCTCGTTAATATTCAATATTTTGATTAATAACTTCATGTTCCCGTTAATATTCAATATAGTTTGATCAATAACTTTGTTTTCCCGTTAATATTCAATAGTTTGATCAATAACTTCGTGTTCTCGTTAATATTCAATATTTTGATCAGTAACTTTATGCTCTCGTTAACATGCCATTTTTTATCAGTAACTTCATGTTTCCGTTAATATTCAATACATTTAATATTTTGATCAGTAATTTAATATTAACTTTAATATTCAATATTTTGATTAGTAACTTCATCTACCCATTAATATTAAAAAAAATTCTACTAATATTCAATATTTTGATTAATAACTACATGTTCCCGTTAATATTCAATTTTTTTATCAGTAACTTCATGTTTCTATTAATATTCAATATTTTGATGATATTTTTGAAACAAAAATAAATTAATTTTAACATTGTTTAAAAATATTTGATGATAATTAATTTTTTTTATAATAACAAAAATCTTAAATTGACAAATTATAATGAAGAAATATTCTATCAAATTATATAATACAATTAATAATAAATATTTAATATAATTGATTAAACTCAATTTACAAATCAAATATATTATTCCATATATAAAATATTTGAATCAATAGTTAATTATTCCTATATATAAATATTTTTGTTTTGGAATTATTTATAAAACTATTTAGGCTTAATTGCAACTTTAATCCTCCTATTTTGTCTTTTTCTTGATTTTGATCCCTCTATTTTAAAAATAACTATTTTAGTCCCTTTTTTAAGTTTTCTGTGCAATTTTCGTCCCTCTATTTTGTTTTTTTCTGCAAAATTAGTCTCTATTCCTGTCTCTTTTTCATTAGAAAACTCAAAAAGGGGACCAAAATCGTGGTTTTAAAAATGGGGGACTAAAATCGAGAAAAAGACAAAATAGGGGGACCAAAGTTGCAATTAAGCCAACTATTTAAATCAATTGTAAATTTATTCTCGTTATTACATTTAATTAAATGTGTTAATATCAGTACCATATGTGCGTACCATATAATTGCCCGTGTGTATCCGTAATATATTATTTTGTATTTGGATAGAATTGACCCATTAAAGTTTTAATGGTAATATTTCAATTATATTATATTATACATAGATAAATAAATATATATATATATATATATATATATATATATATATATATATATATATATATATATATATATATATATATATATATATATATATATATATATATATATATATATATATATATATATTGATTATTGATGAACTTGTTCAATTAAATTTTAAATTTTATAAATGACAAACAAATTGTATGATTAATAAAAAATATCATACAATTTTGATATTATTTACTCATATATTACTTATGTTTCATTCTATTACTACTTATTCATACATTACTTATGTTTCATTCTATTACTATTTATTCATACAATACTTATGTTTCATTCGATTACTTATGCTTATTAACACCCATAGTTATTTTTAAATATTTTTTTTAAAAAAAGTCAATAGATCTAATATATTTATTTTATTTAGTAATCTCTAAAAAATTTCATTTATATATATATATATATATATATATATATATATATATATATATATATATATATATATATATATATATATATAACTTTCATATTTTATATTTTAAATAATTTAGTAGTATTAGTAAGAAATCTTATTAAAGTGAAAATAGAAAATAGTAGTTAGTTTTTCTATACAGAGAATGACGATGGCACATGTTGTATTTTAAATATTTTGAAAATATACTTTATTTTTATAATAATATCTATGAATTTTTTATCAAAAATCTCCATACAATATATAAAAGCAATGATATGCCTAAAACATTTTATTAAAATATGTATCTAATAATATTTATCCTTTTGTTAAATGAAAGGTTAAAAATCTTCTAACCATATGAAATTTGGTTTCAAAATTATGTTGATAAATTTATTATTTTGGAAAGTTTCTATTAAATAATTTTGAAGGAAATCAAGTGAGATAAATTATATTTATTAATTTTTAATGATAATATGATTCACTCAATTTTTGGTGATACAACATCAATATAATTGGAGTACTAAATATATTTGTAATGTATTTATTTTATACCAATTAAGATATTGGTAAGTAATTGATATGATTTTAATGTATTGATTCTATATCAATTAAATTATTCCCAACGTACTGATTTTAAGGTATGGGTCGTTAAAAAAGCTTTTATATCTTACAAAGTTAGATAATTTTAGGTAGATCATACAAAAGTACAATATTTACTCAAAATTATATTATTTTTAGGTAAATCATACAATATTGTAAAAACAATATAATTTTGTAAGATATAAAAGTACAATATTTTCTCAAATCTAATAATTTAAATATACATATGGTAAGTACTAAAAGAATAAGAAATCAAAAGTTGCAATCACACGCATTAAATCATAAATTAAAAGTTGCAATCAATCGATCAATGATTACTAAAGATAATTATGATATTTAACTTTTTTATAAGTAAATGATTTATGTATTTTCATTCTAAACTCTTTATTTACCTAAAAAAATATACTGTATTTTTCTTTATTCTTTGATTCTATTTTCTTATACATTTCAAAATTATGTATATGTTTTGAATCTGTAATATTTTATTGTATTCTATATTTATTTATTTTTGTTCGACCTTAGAATAAATAAATATCAATAATATTTTATAAAACTAACTTTATAAATTATATATATATATATATATATATATATATATATATATATATATATATATATATATATATATATATATTGATAAACTTAATTTTTTTAATTTGACCTAACTAAAATATTCTTTAGTTATATGAATTAATATACAATATTATGTTATTTATATATTATATCTATAATTTTTATAGCTACTAAGATTTAATATAAATATCACTCAAAGATAAAATCAATTAATCAATGAAATTTATTTATTAAAATTTGCAATAATATACCAATTATTTCCATATCAAGAAAATAGGTGTGCTGCTTCATTATTTCAGCAAACCATTCTTTAAAATCACGTTCAAATCGACCATAATGCTTGAATTATTATGGATAAGAAGTTAAAAATTGTAATCACATTAAATCAAAAAATTAAAAATAATAAATCAAAAGTTGCAATCAGATTAAATCATAAATTAAAGTTGCAATCAAGTAAAATGATTATGATATTTAATTTTTTTATAGGTAAATGATTTATGTCTTTTCATTTCAAAACTATTTATTTACCTAAACAAATATAATGCTTTTTTCTTTACTCTTTGATTCTATTTTCTTATAAATTTCAAAATTATGTATACATTTTTAATTTGTAATATTTTATCTTTATTTTTTGTTTTGTTCGACCTTATAATAAATAAATATCAATAATATTTTATAAAACTAACTTTGTATATATTGATAACCTTAATTTCTTAATTTGACCTAACTAAAATATTCTTTAGTTCTATGAATTAATATAAAATATTATCTTATTTACATATTATAATATCTACAATTTCTATAATAACTAAGATTTAATATAAATATCACTCAAACATAAAATCAATCAATTAAGATTTATTTATTAATATTTGCACTTAAAATATAAAAAATTAAAGTTCATTCTATGAATTAATATAAAATATCATGTTATTTACATAGTATAATATCTACATTTTTGACAAAACTTGCGCAAGCATAACCCAGTAATTTCAAGCAGATTCTCCATTGTATATTGACACCAGCCAACTTGATTTCTACTTCTACAGCTCAAACTTTCGAGACAGTCAAAGAAGAATATTTATTTCAAACGAATCGTATAGACGATATTTTCTACTGTCTGCACCAGAAAAAAAATCCAAAACACATATTAGGACAATATTTAAATTGTTACTAAAAAAAGAAAATAGGGATTGGAAACAACCCATGTAAAAAACGAACCATATACTATGGAGTGACGCCAATTGGTACTTCAGAATGATACATTACAAATTCAACCTGCAAATAACATAAAACGCCAATTAGTACTTCAGAATGATACACTACAAATTCAACCTGCAAATAACATGAAAGATATTTTCTCCGGTTTGTCCATGAATAGTCGTGGGAATGGCTGTAATTGCAAAAATAGTATAAACCAAAATTTTCCACATGAATAGTCGTGGGAATGGCTGTAATTGCAAAAATAGTATAAACCAAAATTTTTCACGATTAGGTTTGATGATAGATACTGTGAAAGTATGATGGTTATATATAGTAATGATAAAAGTGTTTTGGAACGTGGAAGGTGGAGGGCTTGGAAGGCAGAAGGGGCTTGGAAGGCAGAAGCATTATATGAGGTCATTAGTGCTGTAAGCAGTTCTGAATGTGAATGGCCAGAGAAAGTAAATAATTTGTAACTGCGAGATCATGAGAGGTTGGAGGTTTAAAGTTCAATCCTACAATGGGAAAGGAATGATGTGGAATTTTGTGAGAAGAGAGGCTGATGTGGCATAGCTAAGAGATGAGAAAATGATAGACTTTTCTTATATGATAGATTATAGTATTTTTTATTGTTTCTCATAAAAACTAAAACATTGTAAAAGAATCATAATATCAAAATTCTAAATGAGATTAAAGTAACATTAGAAATAAACACAGTCTAAACGTAGACGATATATTATGTTAATAGAGAAAACATTTTAATCAACTATCAAGCCTTTACTATAAACATCGACCAAGTTGACTATAATGTCTTTTCTTAAAAAAATAAGCCTTCATTTTTTTAGCTTTTTGGAGTTTATGCCCCAAATGTTTGATTTTCATTGGTCCAAATTAAAATATTTATTCCGTCAAACACAACCTTACCCTACTACCTTTTTATCCCTCTTTCTCTCTCTTGCATCCAAAAAGCCCACAAAGATAATTACTTTCATTGATGCAACTTATTTTCACTATAAAATTCCAACAAAGATAACTACTCCAAAATAAAATTCACTTTTAAATCATGACATTTCCTTATGGGTATTTGCACAATTCAAATATGTACAAATTACAATTATATATAAATTTAACTTTTATATAATTTTCAAAACATTTTCTCTTAATTCAATTCAAATAAGTTTATTTAATTTTCTAATTGTAGTTGTCTTGTTATTTCTTTTGTAAACTTATTTCAGAATACACAATCTTGCAATTATATTTCTTTATTTTTTATATTTATCATATTGTATATCAAACAAGAATGCTACACAAAATTTTATCTACCCGTGCATACGAGTATGTTCATTAATATTTTCACGGGTCACTACCACCTTAATACTTTTTTATTTTAATCAACAAACAAATATAAATATTTATAGTTATTATTGATATTTTAAAATATTTATAGTTATTAGACATATTGAATTTATCATGTTGGTAATTTTTTTACATATTTATTTTTAAATATTTTCACTTATTAATAATTTGATAATAACATTTATATGTCAGCAACAGTCAAGTCTTATCGAATGATCTAAGATATGAATGAACCAACACCGTATTCGTATACATATTGGGCATAATATTTATTTTTTTAATAATAGCTCATTTAAAATTTTGCATTTGCATTTGCTAAAAAATCATATTTTCTCCAACTCACATGTCTTTTTTTATATGGTTATTTAATACAATTGAGTTTTTTACATGTCCTTTTCGAAAAAGAAATCGTTCCCAACTCACATGTTTTCTGATGAAACATCTGAAGGAGCTTCGACAAACGCTTCCATTTGAAATAGCTGATAAAACTTGCAACTGATTCTTCTTTTTAATAAACCTATCCACTACTTATAATTGAAACTTGCTACTTTTTTATATGGTTAATTTTTATTTTTTAAATGCATTTTTGTCAATTTTTTTTACTTCACATTTTTCGTATAATTCATATAAGACTACATAAATAATGCACCCGAGCGATAATACGGGTTTCTGACTAATTCATCACTAAAAACTAACATTGTTCTGCATTAACAGAATTATCATTACAATTAGTGTAAAAAATAATAGAAAAAACAGTAGTTCATATCAATAAATTTGTCCAAGTATTAAAGAATTTGAGTCCCTTACACAAATGGTAATATATTGAATTCAAAACTTTTGCTTATAAAATAAATTTAATTAAAGTGAGAAAATACACCTTACATGTTAAACAGATTTTCTAATGGGGATTAATATACTATACCTATTATTTTAAAATAAGTATTTACTTAAAATTACTAAAATAGTTTATAGATCTATTAATTAAGTTTATTAGATTTTCATTATAAGTTTTTATATTGAAAAACCCTCGAACCATATCAACCAAAAAGATTTTTTTGTCTTCCAAATATAGTGCGTGGACACCTATTTCATTTAGGACAATGCGATAAAGATGAGAAAGCCAAAATGGTGGGGTCCTCTTGCTTAGTTGTCAACCCTACTTGTATAAGACAAACCTTCCTTAGAACAAGGAACCGGCGAACACCGTTGATAGTTTAACTAATCCCCGGTCGTTCCGGTTTCTCCGTTCCCTTCCTCCGTTCTTCCGCCGCCCCCATTTCTTCCGTACAGCCCCCTACCGGCATATTCCGGTCACCAACTTCACCATTTTCTCTTACACTCAAAACAAAAAATCAACAAAAAGTTAATTAGATATATATTTTTTAAAATTCGAAAAAAATACCCAATCCTTTCGTTTCAGATAGAATAATCATATTTTTAATTTTAATTAGTATTAATAAAATAATTTGTTTAGCGATTGTGTTTGTTGCTGAAGGTGCCTTGTGATTCTCTCCTCCGTTCCGTTTTGTTCTGTTCTGTTTTGTTTCCTTCGTTTCGTTCACCTTTCAATTTCATTCTCCGAGTTCGTTAGAAAGAGAACGAAGGAGTGAGAGGAAAACCTAATTGAATTGTTTATTTTCTCTCTGAATTGAAGAGTTGAGGATCTGTGTTAGGGTTTCTGATTTCGTTTTGATCGAAATGCAACTTCAGAACGCGATTTCGCGGCAATTATAGCTCCGATCTTAACGGAGCTTCTCGAATCTCTAGGGTTAAACAATGGATGTTGATTCTTCCATGGTGGCGGAGAACGATCACGGTTCAGCGGTGCAGAGCAATGAAGAGAGGGAACAGATAGGGGAAACGCCGTCGTCATCTTCTTCTGGCGGTGGATCTCCTGCGGAGCTACAACCACAGCAGCAAGGTGCTGCTGCGGGTGCTCAGGTGCAGCATAGTCCGGTTGTTGGTCCGAGGCTTGCTCCGAGTTATACAGTTGTGGATGCGATTTTGGAGAAGAAGGATGATGGACCGGGGCCAAGGTGTGGTCATACGTTGACGGCTGTGCCGGCGGTGGGTGAGGATGGAACGCCTGGATATATTGGTCCGAGACTGATTTTGTTCGGTGGTGCGACTGCACTTGAGGGGAATTCCGCGGGTTCGGGGACTCCTACTTCTGCAGGAAATGCTGGCATACGTAAGTATTTCACTCTCGTGTGTGTGTGTGTTTTGTTTTTCTACCTCGGTTTTTGCTTAAAACAGCTAGTAACATAGATGCAATTGCTGAGTGTTTTGGAACTGGTTTTGATTAATTTGGAAACAATGCTAGGGGCTTTGTATACTTGATTTGTGTCTCTTAAAGCATATTTTGCTTTAGTGGTTCAGTTAGTTACTGTTGATGTGTAAATGCCAAAGCCCCAATACATTGTTGTTTTTAGGTCATGGAAATGCAATGACAGAGGGATTGTTTTCCAGGCCTTTTCAATTTATTTGTTGGGCTCTATGAACTAAGTGCATGTTTAAATTCACTTTTGTGAGCGGTAAAAGTGGTTGCGCACTCACATGAAATTGATTTAGACATCACTGAGTAAATTACTTTTGCCTTCAAAATGAATTCTCACTACTAGCGTAGATTTGGAGTTGTTGCTTCCATATATGATTTTTAACTTTTTAGACGAATGCATTCAAAATAAATCACTATACTTTCAATCAACCTGAACCATAATCAATTCATTCAATATCATTTTTGCTTCTGCACAACCAAATAGACACCAAATGTTTGTAGTTATGGAAAACTGTGGTTCTCTTAAAGCTTGCCTTTGATACTTCTTTATCTTGGGGACATAGACTCAGAACTTACTAAAACTTCTCAATTATATAAGTTAATAGATATTCAACTTATGAAAAGTCCTTTTAAATTTATAGATATTGAGGAAGAAGTTTTTGAAACTATATTTTGGAAGAAGTTAAATGAGGGAATAGGATAGGATAGAAAGTGGCGATAATATATGGTATGGAATACATCATTGTGTTGACTATCTTTAGTCAGTATAGTGTGTCCAAAACATATGTAGTGGTTCCTTCCGCGGCATTCATTTACTCTTGATTCTGTTTTATTCCATTCAAATCAACTTAATTTTATTTACTCAATTGCTCTCTTATTCCCTCTATGGTTATTTGAGTGCCAGATTCTTTTTAATTATCATTTCTGGCTTCACACATAGCTTGGTTGGGCCAGTGGAACCCTAATTCTATTTGCTGTAGACAATGTATACGGTTTGTGTCTGAAAATATTAATTTCCTATTTGCTCATTGCCTCCCTTAAATGTTGCATATTTTGTACATGAAATGAAATGTTCATTGCTAAATATATCTTTTGAAATGCTAACCGTGTGATGTATTGAGGAAATATTACTTCCACTCTGGAAAACTTTGGATTTTAGAAAAGAAATTGTGAATATCTGTCAAGAGATTGATGTTTGCATGATTTGCATCTTTGTGTGTTCTCTGTATGCCTAAATGTCTAGTTTTTCAATTTTAATAAATCACATAGAGCAGCAGTGTCAATATAAATATTTTGTCATTCCGCCCAAATCGGAGGGTATAAAAACTAATGGAAAGTGATGGAATGGGATGGAATGCATTCCATCCAGTTCCGCTCCATTCCATCCGTTTTTAATCAATCCAAACAATGGAGCCTAAGTTAATACCATTCCGCTCCATTCCATTCCACTCTCTTCCATCAATCCAAACATACTCTTAATTATTGCCCAAAATGGGGTGGCTTCACATGTTTGATTGTTTCTGTCAGACTGTCAGCGGGTGATAGTTTTTTTTTTTGTAAAAGTACCAATTATTATTTTTTAATATACTTCAACGACAGAAAAATAAGAATAAGAAAATAAAATTAAGAATGTTTGTTTTCTCATTTATTATTAGGCGGCTACCAGTACCAAGATCCTAGGCAAACTATCTTATTCATGTTTCCATGCAGTAGTGTACTTGTCCTACATCATTTACTACCTGTTTGGTTTCTGTTCAAAGCGCCCAATGTCTTTCTCTACCTGAAGTTGGATTTCCTGTTTTATTTTGATGTCCTTCAATGTCTGTTGACAAAACGAAGATTTGTCCTCCCCTCATTTTATTTAAATATAAATGAACTGTATACTCATCATCATATTATTATTATTATTATTATTAGTATTATTGTTGTTGTTATTATTATTATTATTATTATTATTATTATTATTATTATTATCCATACTATGTAGTGTGTAATTGGATGATTAGAATTGCTTAAGGTTGCATTACTTTAGATTTTCAGTTGTTCAGTACATACATTTTTTGTTGTTGTCTGTAGACGAAGTGACAACCACCACCTGAAACTCACACATACAAGTGTTCCAGTCTAACAATATCGACATTTTCCAATTGAACTAGGCCTTACAGACTTCAGTACGTATATTTTAAAACCATGAAATGGACAATGACAATGGCAAACTAGTAGTAATTCCACAATTAGCATTTCTAATCTAATTAGTTATGCATTTAAATTTGAAATCGTATTAGATTTTTCTCTATGTATTTTTCTTGTTAATTTTTTATTCTTTTTTAAGTTGGAGCATATGTATTAACTTGTTCTGTTGTTTGTACTCTCACCAGTATAAACTTAGATTTTTGTTCATATTTATTTGCTTTAGTTATTAGTTGAATATTAAATACGCCTGTTAATGTAACTTATTAAATTGTTTTTGCAGATTATAATTTATTTTGTTGACAATGATATAAAAAATAATATTAGTACTACATTATTAGTAAGTCCTAGCTCAACTTGCAAATGCCGATATTGTTATGCTTATGTCAGATATCATTTCCCAGGATCCAACCCAGGACCTCACAATTGTGTGTGTGAGTTGGTTATTGCCACTTCATCTACCGACCAAAAATAAAATTAACACCATATTATAAATCCCATACCCTTTTTGGTAATTACATATTTCAAAGTACTTGTAATTTGCATCTTTCAAACATTTCATTTTACCTAACAATCATTATTGATTAGTGCTTTCATATCTTGATTTTGGATAACTGCTATATTACTCAGGCTTTTCCTATAAAACACAAGAATTTATTGCTTAAGTGTGCAGGTTCCTCACGTCACTCATGTACAAATCCACAGGCACAACTTATGAGTATTTTTCATTAAAATATAAAATTAAATTATTCACTCATAACTCCCCTAAAAAAATAGAAACCTTCCGTAGTGAACCACCACCATAGAACATTTGCAACCATCACCCCCAACCACTAATCAATCAATTATCTTTTTACTGTTTTCACTTTTGTAACTTAACTTTCAACTAATTACAAGTATCTTGAGTCTTTATTGTTTTGATATGAAATATATAATTGATATCACCCCCAGCTTCCAAGTTGTCGAAGGGAGAGAACTTTAAAGCTTAGGAAAGATGCTATGGCCCTGTGTATGATGAGAGTATATCACTAAAAAATATGAAAACTAAAATCAAGATATGAAATAAATAAGCGAGAAAGTATCGACAGAATGGAAAAAGTGACTAGTGGGTGGGAACAAAAGATGAGAGCGAGATGATGCCTTGCAGAGAGCTTCCTACACGAAAGTGGATCAGTTTGTCTGTGTTGTGTACCCCTTGCTCAGTCTCTGCTTCTTTAATTTTTGTAATAAGATACGGAAAAAGAAGAAAGAGGGTCAGGGATAACCTAGTTTTACCCTCGAATGAGTTACATCAGTATTTGTCGTCAAAATTAACTTGGTAACATCAAGCATTTATCTTTTGTTAAATAAAGTTTAATCAACCGTCTCTCTGCTAAAGACTTCAATCCAAACAAAGTCTTAAAATTTCTTAATTTATTGGGAATTTGGCATCGTACTCTCACCTTGAGAGGGAGTACAAAGTTTGGATACTGATTTGTCCAGATTTTATAGAATTTTTCCTTTGAATAAGAAGTGATATTGATTGAATGGATAAGTGTTTATGCTTACAATTTATCATGATTGACATATTTCATTTGCCACTTCAATCCAAACGAAGTCTTAAAATTTCCTAATTTAATGGGAATTTGGCATCGTACTCTCTCACCTTGGGAGGGTCAGTACAAAGTTTGAATACTGATTTGTCAAGATTTTATAGAATTTTTCCTTTGATTAAGAACTGATATTTGATTGAATGGATATGTGTTTATGCTTACAATTTATCGTTATTGACATATTTCATTTGCCTTGCAGGTTTAGCTGGTGCCACAGCTGATGTCCACTGTTATGATGTCTTGACTAATAAATGGTCTAGGTAAGTTTAGAACTAGATCATATTTTCCAGCCTTTATTAATGCTGCAATAATCCTTTTATGCTCTTATGTGCATTGCTTTAGTGCTTATGAGGAAATTTAATGCAGGATTACTCCCTTTGGAGAGCCTCCAACCCCAAGGGCTGCACATGTGGCCACTGCTGTGGGAACGATGGTAGTTATTCAGGTAGTTCAGAAAGATGATCTATTCTGTTTACTTAGTATTGGTTAATATGCTTCCTTTCCTCAAATGATTAACTTAATTCTTAGATGAATATTGCATTGTAAAACAGGGCGGCATTGGTCCTGCTGGATTGTCGGCAGAGGACCTTCATGTTCTTGATCTCACACAGCAACGACCAAGATGGCATAGGTTAGACTAGTAACCTATCTTTGACTCCCTTTATAATTGCATAAATCTGATACTTGTTCTGGATGTAATGTAGAGTTGGTGTTCCAGGGCCTGGACCAGGGCCACGCTATGGACATGTTATGGCTTTGGTGGGGCAGAGGTATCTCATGGCAATTGGAGGCAATGATGGTAGCCACCCCAATGCTTTTACATATTTTACTTGGTTGTTTGCTTTGAAGTGTAAATTTGTTGTATTTTACACTTGTTTTATCGTTGCTCTACAGGAAAGAGACCTTTGGCTGATGTATGGGCCTTAGACACAGCTGCCAAGCCCTATGAATGGCGCAAATTGGAGCCAGAAGGAGAGGGTCCGCCTCCATGCATGTACTGAGCTCACAAATTTTACCTATCTTCACTAATATTTTGATTTCACTACGATCTTATCATTTTTAAATGCTAATATTTATAGTTTTTCCTATTCTGTAGCCTTATATTGTCTTGAGATAGGTTCCGAGAGCAAGTTTTTCTTGTTTCAGTTCGAAACCTTGATTGCTTTAACTAGGTTGTGTAGGGACTCTTGTTAACCAGGTTCAGGAGAATTTAGCCCTTTGTTTTCAGTTTGTTAGATAATATACATGTAGAAGAGATGAGGATATTGCGGTGGATGTGTGGTAAGACTCGACAGGATAAAATTAGAAATGAAAATGCTATAGAGTGTTGGGGTAGCACCTATAGTGGAGAAGATGGTGGAAAATATACTTAGGTGGTTTGGTCATGTAGAGAGAAGACTGGTGGATTCTGTAGTAAGGAGGGTAGATCAGATGAAGAGAAGACAAACAATTAGAGGAAGAGAAAGACCTAGAAAGATTATAAGGGTTTATTTAGAAGTTGATTTTTGAAGGGCTTAGCATATTGTTTTTTAAACTTTTTAAAAATATCAAACTCATTTCAAGATAAAGACACAACCCTCCAAAGCTTTTCCCTCCAAAATTCTCCAAAAACCAACTCCCAAGCGAACCCTAAGAGAAGTTATTAAGAAAGATCTCTAGATAAATGATTTGGTTAGAAGCATGGTCCTTGATAGAACATAATGGCGAAAGTTGATCCATGTAGCCGACCACACTCAGTGGGATAAGGCTTAGTTGTTGTTGTTGCTTTTGTTTGTTTAGCTTGGTATCATATTGTGTGACTTTCGACGTCAATGAGAGGGTTGTGCCTGCTGTCAAAACTATTTTCATATTAAGGGTCAATGATGTCCTGGATTTGTTCTTAATGTACTATGTACTATTTCTCTCCTTTTTCAATCAATATAGAAATGTGATTTTATATTTACAGAAGAATCAGTGAATTGAATTTTCTATACTCACTCTAGTTCAGCTATGTCAAACACAATATCCTTTTGCTTACCATTGCCTTGTATATTCTGGCTGGTCTGGTTTATTGGTTAGTCATTGCTTTATTCTTTCTTCTGTTTGGGAACTTATTGATATCGGAGCAGTATCACCTTTATGTGTGATTACAATAACATTACAAATCTTGGGTAGGACCCTATGAGTTGACATATCATGTGGAACATTTTGGAAGCAGAAGTGTGAAATTATAAATACTACCATTGTGTAATGGAAAATGCTCCTTTAAATTGGAGGTGTCTCTAACATGACCAAGTAAGGGAATATGATTCATATCTAAATGTCTTAAGGGTGGATACACAAAAGAAGTTCATGACCCGTAGGCCGTCTTTACTTGCGCGTATTGGAGACAAACAGACTTTTGATGAGCTTTTTCCTTATGTTATTAGGATTAATCTTGACACATTTTTTGTCAAATTGCTAATTAGGATTAATGTTTTGTTTCTTGAATGAAGTAAGCTCACTGTTGCTATGATTTTTTTGAGAGAACAGTAGAATATTTTATAAACCGTTGTTGACGTCATCGAATAACTTAGGTTTCTATTTGTTTTATGTTGGCTATCATGATGTGGTTGAGATTTTTTGTAATGTGAGGTTGAGTTGCTGTTTTCAAATTACTTCTGGGTAGGTATGCAACTGCAAGTGCACGCTCTGATGGGCTTCTTCTGCTTTGTGGAGGGAGGGATGCCAATAGCGTTGTAAGTTTTCTATCTTCTCAGAAATGTTCACTTTCTTATTCTGTTGATTTGGTTCATCAAAGAATCTTTTAAATGTTTCACAATAAAAATGATCTGAGTTTGTATTCATAATTGATATCACTTTCTCATTATCCTTATGTCAATGGCTTGCTTGCATAGTTACCTATCCTGAGTTAGTTACAATTTATATCTGTTTATTTGGAGAAAGCATTTATTTGTTTATTTGTTGTGGAAAAGAGTTAATTATATCGTGATCTTAAGCTTAAGAGGCGGCTTATGATAGTTTGACTTTGCTCAAATTGTCAAGTCTCAAACACTAGATAGCTTTGAGACTGGACAATATAGAAAACCGAAGTGGGTTTGTCGGCTTTCTATATTTAGGCTTTGAGAAGTAAGGACCCTAGGGGTGATGACAAGGTATTCTCAAGACTTGAAAAAAAAAACATGGATACTAGGCATGCAACAGGAAAACAAAATAATGAAACAAACAACATGGATACTAGGCATGCAACCTGACAGTCGATTCCTTTGGAAAATTAGATTGCTTAGAAGATTGATGTCTGCCTTTCAATACAGAAATTCGGAAATAAATTCATTGAATATGAGCTGGACTTGCAACACATGTAAAAAAAAAATCAGTGCGAGGCATGCAAATCTACAGTGAATAATTTGTATTATCCTGTTAACTAATGCAGTTCCAGCAATAGACTTAATTGGAGAAGGAGCCGTGGATTTCCAACATAGAGGATCTGACAACTAGAGGAGTGAGTGAAAATTTGGGAGAGATAAACAAGAATAACTCCAATGTTTTGTTGTCTGCCACACAAACCCAGCTCCAAATCCATAAAACTATGGATTTGGGTCCTCTCCCATAAAACTTCCTTACATCCCTTTCCCTCCGACATCATATTTCTATCCATCTCATTTATTTTCTCTCTCTTAAGCACCTCATTTTTTCTCATCTTCTCTCTCCTCTTACACATTTGTTTATGTTGGAGAGGGGTGCATGTAGGAGAGCATCCAAACCCCCTAACTAGTAACTAGGAGGAAGATGATCTCTTGGCTGATTTTGCTTCCTTGACCAAGTGCAGTTTCTTGCTTTCTTTCATATTTTTATTTGTCATTTTAGCATCTACCTTCAGAATATGTATCTAATAGGGACTTGAGTATTATGGGGTGCTTAAGTCCCACATCAAGTAGTATGGGATGATCGATGGAGTATTTATGTGGCTTGGTTCTTCTCCCTTGATAGCTATTTTTTAAGAGAGGGTTCCTCAAGTTCTTAAATGTTCATCAGTTTCTTTGCTGAATTTTAGTATTCACATTTACTTTTAGAATCTGACCTGCCAACCTATAGAATGGGACCTGCAAATAACTGATTAAATGCTTTTCTTATCAAGTACTCTTTGGTATTTGGGTATTGAAGTTCCAATAACTCCGCTAGAGCGATAATTTCTTTGGCTGGCTATCACTTGCAAGTAAAAGTTGGATTCTTTTCTTCTTGGAGATGTCATTGACATCAGTTGATGTGTCTAGTCATGATTATTCCTATCCATTTTTCTTTCTGTATTCCATTCCTTTTTCATTTAAAAGGCATTACTTGGGGGATTCATGTAATTTTGTTAAACTTGTATATTTTTATGCGACTCTTCTAAATTGTTTACTTCTAATATATGGTCGTATATTGATTCCCATAATCCACTTTCCCCAAATCTTATAATACAGCCGTTGGCTAGTGCATATGGACTTGCTAAGCACAGAGATGGTCGTTGGGAATGGGCAATTGCCCCAGGTGTTTCACCATCTTCAAGATATCAGCATGCAGCGGTGAGATATGCTCCTTTTATTTATTTTTAGTTGGTTATATATATTCCAAGTATCATAATTTACTTCTTTGATGATTATAGGTGTTTGTTAATGCTAGACTCCATGTGTCTGGCGGGGCTCTTGGTGGAGGACGGATGGTAGAAGATTCATCTAGTGTTGCAGGTAATTGATTGTGGTGTTGCTTACAGTTTGTGTGTTCTTTGACTGGTATTTTATTGTTCGGCCATGTTTGATCTTGACTGCAAGTATAACAAACTACTTATTGGTTTTTACGACCTTGCTCTCTATCTCCTTTCTCCCTCCTCTACACTCTTGTGCAAATGTAATTTTCATATTTTAACAAAAGAGTGACTTATTTTTTGGTGAGTATAGAAAGATAATATTCTTGTGGAAATCTGGATGATTTTGATTAAGTCATAATAACAAATACGTTTGGAATTTCATTACCGCTGTAGCTACTGTTTGTAGGATAGCTTGCTGGTGCCTACTTGCTGCTGTAACCTTTAGTATATTTTACCAATGGTAATTTTGTGTACTTATTTTTGAAGAGAAGGCAAGATTTATTGTTGTGCCAATTCATGCTATGTTTAGAAGCTTATTTTAATGTTTATTATTTCCTTTGCAGTGTTGGACACTGCTGCTGGTGTTTGGTGTGATACAAAATCCGTTGTTACCAGTCCAAGAACAGGGAGATACAGTGCTGATGCAGCTGGGGGAGATGCCTCCGTCGAGTTGGTCCGGCGTTGCAGGCATGCAGCTGCTGCTGTTGGTGACCTAATTTTTATTTACGGTGGTTTACGTGGTGGTAAGTCATAAATCTAATCTATTTGTTTGAGTCATGTGGTAGTTTGATCATTGCAATTCATTAGGCCAGCCTGTTGTCTGGCGACAATTTAGCTACTTTGCTCCCTTTGATTTTCATTTAGAGTTTAGACTTAACCGGTCTACTATTGGGAATTGATTCATGATATGACATAAGACTTTGGTGGTGGTTTTTGTTGCTGTCTTTGGCTACGCTTTATATACTTACTGTTTTGATTGAATTCGATTCTTTTGGATATTTGTATGGACTTGAAGCAGAAGGTAGAAAATTTTATTGTCCTCTTTCAGAATATGAATAACTCAAATGATGCTAAAAGAAGAGTTTGGAGATATAAACTTTTGGAAAAATAGAGTCACGAAGAGCATATCTAGACTGTTGAAAGAGATGCTGGGCATTACCATTTAACTAGGTTTACCATTGGCATAGGCTATAACATGAGGGAACAATTATAAGAGACGATTTCATCATCACAGTTGCTGTTCTCATTATGCTTATATCATATCCAGTTGTTGATTTAAATTACTATATCAGTTGGACCGTTCTTGAGCATGTCCCATCGTCAATCCCTGTTCGTCTTGCAAGCCTAGATGTTTTCTTTCATACCCCACAATTTTATCATGTAGTAAGTTCTAACTGTTTTACTTCATGAGAACGACTGATCATAGTGTATTGTTTATGCTGCAGGAGTCTTGCTGGATGACCTGCTTGTTGCTGAAGATCTTGCTGCTGCAGAAACAACAAGTGCTGCTTCACATGCTGCTGCTGCAGCAGCTGCGTCTGATGTACACATGGGACGAGTACCAGGAGGATATGGATTTGTTGATGATAGAACAGGGCAAACAATGTCTGATGCAGCTGCTGATGGTGCAGTTGTTTTGGGAAATCCAGTTGCCCCCCCTGTAAATGGTGACATGTATACTGATATCAGCACTGAAAATGCATTGCTTCAGGGAACTAGGTATGATAGCTTTTACTGTAATTACACTCTACCACTAGAGAGAAATACTTAAATTATACTGTCCTCCTAGTACTTTTTAAATTACAATCCATTCCCTTGTAAGATGAAATGAGCTACACGTAGTACATTTAATGTAATCAAAACCCAATAGATTTATCTTTTGTTGCAATTATAAGTGCCTTTGGCATCTAGTTGTGAAAAGTCTATTATTGATTTTAGCAATTTTAAATATGAAATGACAAAAGAAAATCCCCCAACTATTTGGCTTTGGAACATCACCCAAAATTTTCATATCTTCAGTAAACTTGACAATTTGAGTGTAAAACTATACTGAAAGTCACAGCGAAATAAAATTACCCTAATGAGTTTTTTTTCTTCCATATTTAATCTATTGATGGAGGGGAGTGTGATTTTAAAAATGGAGTAGTGTAATTTAAGTATGTCTCAGCTGAAGGAAATATAATTTACCCTAGTTTTTATTTTCTCATTAGGGGAATATTAAATTTTCACCTATTCATATGAAAAAATAACAGGAGAACTAGCAAAGGAGTTGAGTATCTGGTTGAAGCATCTGCTGCAGAAGCTGAAGCTATCAGTGCCACACTGGCTGCTGCCAAGGCGCGGCAAGAGAATGGAGAAGTTGAATCACCAGATCGGGATCGTGGGGCTGAGGCTACTCCTAGTGGGAAACAAATATCTTCCATGATTAAGCTTGAATCTGCAGGCCCAAATAGTATTGCTTCTGGTGGAGTTAGGCTGCATCACAGAGCTGTGAGTAGTGCATTTTGATTACTAAGGAAAAGATATACTGTCAAGTTTCATGATATATTCAAGTGCAATTTTTTCTGAAATTTTGCCCAGGTGGTTATTGCCGCAGAGACTGGTGGTGCATTAGGTGGCATGGTTAGGCAACTTTCGATTGATCAGTTTGAAAATGAAGGTAGACGGGTCAGTTATGGGACTCCAGAAAGTGCAACTGCTGCTAGAAAGTTGTTAGATCGGCAGATGTCTATCAATAGTGTCCCAAAGAAGGTATATTGTCTCTATAACTTGTTATTATTGAGTGCAAAGTATGCATGTAACTGATGGTGGGAAATGTTTTCAATTAGCTGTACCATTTTTGACACTGATTTCTATATTGTCACTTTATTAAGTATTTCAGCCTCTCTAATAATGTGTATCAAGGTCAAATTCAACTAAATGATGTGAAAACACATGATTGGGTGATCAAAATTAAACTCTTTTAGAAAAGTTATATACATTTCATTTAATAGTTCAGCAATGGATCAGATGCATTATTCTGATTGCTTTAAAACAACACAAATTATTTAATATCGACATTTTTTGCAATGGGTCAGGTGCAGAACATCTGATAAGTTATGTTCGTTAACCTTGTGTTGTCATTGTACTCCATCACATCCTTTCTGTTGATGATGGGTATAACCTGAGTGTCTTCTATTGAATCTTTTCCCATCCCATGTTGGGTTTTTCATGCCTATTTTGTTGAATCACTCATTTTATTGAACTCATCAAGCTTGGCTTCATTTTATGTTTAGCTTGTTTCTAATTAAGTTTCTTGACCTTCTATGTAGGTCATAGCACACCTCTTAAAGCCTCGTGGCTGGAAACCACCAGTTCGACGGCAGTTTTTCTTGGATTGCAATGAAATCGCAGATCTCTGTGATAGTGCAGAGAGGATATTTTCTAGCGAACCTACTGTCATACAGCTTAAGGCACCAATTAAAATATTTGGTGATTTACATGGGCAATTTGGGGATCTCATGCGCCTTTTTGATGAGTATGGTTCACCATCAACTGCCGGTGACATAGCGTAAGTTCCTTAGTTCCCATGGATGGATTTATAATTTTACGTGAGCAATGGATAGTTTTATATTTGAGAAATGGGTAGTTACTCATGGATGGATTGTTACCACTTTCTGTTTGAACATCTGTGAAGTCCCACTCTAGATTGAGATTACTGCATTAGTCTTAGAATTTCGGTTAATACCTCACCCTCAAAAGCTAGCTAATGAAGTGGGGACTGTCCAAGCCTTTGTATGAACTACTAGTACTAAGCACATATCTCTACTAGATGTGAGATCTCAGCACACCTCGTCATGACCCAGACCAAATATCTAGTGTGTTAGTATTTGTGTAATGGGCCAAGCCAAGTCAGCCCAATGCTGTGCATGCTTGCTGTGTAAATCAGCAACGAATTCCTGTCCTTCAGTTAGCTGCTTAGTCAGCATTAGTTAGTGCTGTTGAAAATGCTAATAAATTCTAAAATCAACTGGAAGATCTTGCGTATGTAAATACTTTCTACTGTGTAATAGTTCAGTAATGGAATTATCAAACTCACTATCGAAGTTTCTCTATTTTTTCCGTTTGATTCTACTTTCTCTTTCTCTCATTTTGAATCTGTTTCTGATATGGAGCATGAACAAATATGAGTGGCCCAATAACAGTTCAAGGATAGGCTTCAATATCATCTTACAATTTGGCCTAGGTATAACTCAAAAAGATCTTAGAATTTGGGACAGGCCTAACTCCATCCCAAAGCATCTTAGAGTTAGGGCCTGGAAAGCTAGCTCAAAAGGAAAAGGATTGCCCAAGCCTCTCTACAGACTACTTTTACCATATCGCTAGTAAATGTGGGATCTCCCCAATTAGATTTTGTACACTTGGTGCATTGTTATCTTTTAGCATCAGTTCTCGTGGTTTGTTATCCAGCATACATTTTGTAGATGTCTTTCAAGATCTATATTTATGGCACCTTTTCTCGGATTGATTAACTTTTATACCTGATCTAAATGATTCTTGTCTTTGCATTGCAATCTATCAGGTATCACTTGCTATCAACAGTATGCATAATACATTTATTCCATCATGGAATAGTAATATGATATAAATCCAATAATCCATTGCTTTTATAGATTTGTTTATTTTCAGATTTACATTGTGCTTTGATTTGGAATTTTAGTGACTGCATTGGATTGGGTAGCTTACTAGGTACTAGACTATATAGTTTGTTAGATTTAGTGCATACAACAGAAAGACCTTTCACATGTTGATCTGATAGTCAATAGATATAAACATATAATACAATAAGGATGACACATTTTTCTTCCCTCATAGCTAGCATGTGCATAATGGTAACAGTTTAGGCATCCAATTTTCTCATGCTAATTTTATGTTAATGACAACCAGATATATCGATTATCTATTCCTCGGAGATTATGTTGATAGGGGCCAACACAGCCTGGAAACTATAAGCCTTCTGCTTGCTTTGAAGGTACTACGAGTTTATAGGTTGTTTCTTTATATTGCTTATCAAGTTTGATGGTGTCAGTTTGATGTATGATAATGTGGAATTTGCAGGTTGAGTATCCAAACAATGTTCACTTAATACGTGGAAATCATGAAGCTGCAGATATTAATGCCCTTTTTGGTTTTCGAATTGAGTGCATTGAGAGGATGGTAAGAAATTTCATACATGGGAAAACATTTTATATTACTTTTAGGTACTGAAGCAACATTGTAATTTTTTGCTCAGGGTGAGAGAGATGGAATTTGGACATGGCACCGGATAAACCGTCTGTTTAACTGGCTCCCTCTTGCCGCTCTAATTGAGAAAAAAATCATTTGCATGCACGGGGGTATTGGCCGTTCAATAAATCACTTGGAACAAATTGAGAATATTCAGCGTCCTATTACAATGGAAGCAGGATCGATTGTGCTGATGGATCTTTTGTGGTTAGTGCATTGCTATGTTTTTATGTTCTTATATGTTGATGACAATTTACTTTCTCAACCTTTTGAATAATGACACCATGAAATGGTTCTATAGGTCTGATCCTACAGAGAATGACAGCGTGGAAGGTCTGCGACCAAATGCTAGAGGTCCAGGGTTAGTTACTTTTGGGGTGAGTAATTTTTTACAAGCTTATTTTGTGAAATGGTTAATATTTTGTGTAGTAGTTGCCTTTTGCCTGGATAATGATATAAATATATACTACATATTTGATGATAGGTATATTGATGCTGATTAATACAATTTATTTGATTGAATTTAATGAACTAAGTATGCTTATGTATTAATTGTTTTATCATTCTAGAAATCCTATTGATTAATATACATACTGAGTTTTGAAGCTTCGTTTGCCACTTAAAATCAGCTGTACACTGATTTTTAGTCTTAACAAACTCTATAGAATTTTAGGGGGTCGGTGCTACGCAATGCTATTCGAGATTAACAACCTAGATATGGAGGCATGTAAGAAAACAAAGCTGATTATTTCCATATATTAGTACTCCCTCCGTCACTATTATAAACAAATATTCCTTTTTTCAGGTTCATTGAATAACTGATTTATCTAGTCTATATTTAAGACCAAATACATCAGTTATTCAATGAATCACTATTATAAACAAATATTCCTTTTTTCAGGTTCATTGAATAACTGATTTATCTAGTCTATATTTAAGACCAAATACATCAGTTATTCAATGAATCTGAGAATGAAGTATTTGCTTATAATACTAGTGACCATAGAGTAGATGTTAAGAGTCCCACATTGGAAACTTAAGGTCTGAAAAAGGGTTTATAAGTGGGAGGCATCCCCTCACTTTACAAGCTGATTTTGTAGAAGCTAAGTTAGGTTCAAATACTTAGAAGCTAAGTTAGGTCCAAATTCTAAGATGGTATTAGTATCAGAGCCTATCAAACATTTGGACCACCTGCAATTGGGTCTCTTTCTATCTTGGGGGCACTCTCGTGTTAAGAGTCCCACATTGGATGAGATAAAACATGAAAATAAGTTTATAAGTGGCAGACATTTCCCACTCTCAAGTCTGTTTTATTGGAGCTGAGTTCGGCCAAATCCAAATTATAAGAATATTATATCTTCATGGAGCTGTACTGCATTTGTGACTCATGTATTCCCCTTTCATTTACTGCCTGCTATAGTCAATGCCATTACTTGATATCCTCTAATTTGAAGTTTCCCTTTTATGATGCATGTAAATTTGGCTGTTAGTTACAGGCGTGCCTTGCTAGATATTGTTTGTACTTTCTTTAATATTTAAATAAATGCTATATCAAGAGGTTCAAGTTAAGTATAATGTAATGGTATTAAGCCCTTTTAATTTGTAAATGGTGTTCTCTGTTGCAGCCTGACCGTGTAATGGAATTTTGCAACAACAATGATCTTCAGCTGATTGTTCGTGCACATGAATGTGTGATGGATGGCTTTGAGCGTTTTGCACAGGGACATTTAATCACCCTTTTCTCAGCTACAAATTACTGTGGTATTTGTTCATGGCTTGTATGTTGTACGCTTGCACTTCTCATTTTCCCTATTAAATTTTGGTTCTTATGGTTATAGGTACCGCAAATAATGCTGGAGCAATATTAGTTTTGGGGAGGGATCTTGTGGTGGTTCCTAAACTGATTCATCCATTACCACCTGCACTTTCTTCACCAGAAACATCACCAGAACGTCAGAATGAAGATACTTGGATGCAGGTACTCCAAATATTCTGCAGCTGGCACCCTCTTTGCCCTGCTTAAATTTGCTCGTATCAAATATAAGTAGGCACATTTAAGTAAATTTTGAACTTTCTTTCGGCCCTTTATTTAATATAAATATATTTCTTTTGGGGTGAATATGTACAGGAGTTAAATGCAAACAGACCACCAACTCCAACTAGAGGTCGTCCTCCAGGAGCAAATGACCGTGGCTCGCTGGCTTGGATATAATGATAATTAAGAAAACCTCTAATGTTTATGCTGTAAGAGGTTGTGCTACCGCCTGAATTTCGGTGTTATGTACATAGCATGATGCCATTTATGAGTATGCGAGTTTCTGATCTTTAATACTGTGGAAAGCTAGAAGATATTCACAGTCCTGGTTCTCACCAGTCTGCTCAGCATCCCTTTAGAAGATATACACACACGTTTGAGAAGCAAGGTCGGTACCTCAAGGTCACACAAAACTAGAAGCTGCAGTCGGGGTTCCACTCACCCATTGTATATTGAGCCATAGGTGTAAAATCAAGGTCACGGTTGTGTCATGGATTGTCAGTGTTGGCTATTTTTACCATTGATTTTTAAATATTTTTTATCATCACCCCATGTTATCATTCTTTTTCAAAATCGCAAGGACAATGGGGTTATAATATTTTTTTCTTTCTTTTTGTGTTGGTGAGATATATATAAGAAATCTTCTTGGGGGTCCGTGTATCATAGGTGTTGCTTTGTGTTATTCTCAACTATGCATGCACAATTAATGGTGTGAATCAACATACTTCGATACAGAAATGTGAATTTTGATAAAAGTATTATGTATTTTTCCCTTGTGCAGCAAAGAGTTTCCGAGACTACGTTTTTTTTCTTTTTTCTTTTTCCATATATTGTATTAGGGGTGGCAAAACGGGCCATGGTCCGCCGCCCACCAAAGTCCATCCCACCAAAATCTGCAGCTCGTCAAAGTCTGTCATTTTTTAATTAATTTTAATAATTTTAATTCTTGATGGTTTTATTTTATAAATTTATGTGTAAGTGTGTAATTTTTTTAAGTACAGTTTATTAAAAAAATGCTTTTATAAAAAATTGTTTTAAAAAACAAATGAAAAATTTAATTAAAAGGTAAAAGAAACTTATTAATCTATTAAAATAAAAAAAATATAAAAAAATAGGTGGGCAAGTCCGTTGTTTGCCAACCCGCTATTTTGGTGAGGCGGACATGATTTTTATGCTCATTTTATTTGGCGGGCTTGTTCGTCCCGCC
Source organism: Vicia villosa (assembly GCF_029867415.1). Lineage (NCBI taxonomy): Eukaryota > Viridiplantae > Streptophyta > Magnoliopsida > Fabales > Fabaceae > Vicia > Vicia villosa. Next base: position 85,491,466 of record NC_081184.1, read on the forward strand.
CATTTTTTGGCGGACTTAAGGTCGGGTGGAGCGGACGACCTGTTTTGCCACTCTTAATTGTATTCATATAGTCAAATAGAGTTGTAGATTAGATTTTATATTAAAAGTCTATCTTTCTTCCTTGTTGGTTTACCTATATATAAGATCTCTGATGCTTTAAATTCATTAGACTAGACTGCCATTAAGATAATGTTTTTTTTGTTTGTATGAAGCCTATTGGGGATCAAGTCCCTCCTTCCCTTTTTGAGATCGACTAATTATGGTTATTAAAATATCTTGAATGCTGTCTATATGAATGATTACTCCATATTGGATATGGGTCAATTTGCTCGACTTGGCCTATTAACTTGAACTAGTTTGATCTTGCTCTATCAAATGTCTTAAAAATAGAATAGACTTTGTTGAGTCTGAGTTTGGATCCAGTCTAATTGTTGGAGTGTACATAATTTTATAAGCATGAGGCTAGTAAGGGCGAAGTGCTTTAGATGAGAGACCAGATTATATATAGTCCCTTAAGTACAAGCCTTATAAGGGTGATATGCTTTAGATGAGAGATCGAATTGTACATAGTCTTTCAAGCATGAAGTTCGTAAGGACAAAATGTGTTAGATGAGTTATTGAATTGTACAATCCCTTAAGCATGAGGCTGTAAGGGTAATGTGCATGTGATGACCTTTCGGGGTGGAGAATGAGTATTTATACTTTTATGAGTTTTTTTTAGGTTTTTTATTATTGTGCTCGATAAGATTTCAAAATCCTGTGCCAACGTATTCCCAGGTGCAATAAAAAAATCAGAGTCTCGTAGTTCGTGGTAATAAATGTTTGCGGGTTGGTTGATTTTAGCAAAAGATTCTCAGATCGCATTCGAGTGGAAAAACATTTCTTACCACTCAGTCATGGAAGTAAGGAACGTTGTGAGTCCATTGCGTTAGAATGGATAAAACATGATCTGGATTCTTACAAATCGTGTTTTAATCACACTCAAACGGACAATGTTGTTGGCTACTTGCACATGAGAAGAATGAAGCATTAATTTGAGCTTCAGATCGAAATTAATAAAGTATCATTCATTTATGAAAAGTTTTCAGAGTCGCACTAATGTGAAAAAAGAGGTTTGATTGTTTAAGATTGATTTTTTGCGGGAGAGGAGTATTCGAAATGCAAGCTATACAACAAGTATCCAAATACTCGGGAAAAATGTAGGACATACAACCATCTCGTCCTTTTTTATCCCTTTTATTGCAAAAAGTGTTTGAATAGAATCAAATTAAAGTCCATGGATGAAGGTGAACACTTGAACAACAAGCTATACAAAGGGCATCCTAGTACTTTGAACAAAGGGACATACATTCAATTATTCATTCTTCACCACTTAGGGCTCGTGGCATTCGATTGCATTTATTACAGTTTTTGAGCGGAGACAAGTATCCAAGAGACAAGATATACAACAAGCACCCAAATACTCGAGGAAAAGGTAGAACATACGTCCATCTCATCCTTTTTTATCCGGTTTATTGTGAATTTTTTTTGAGTGTTTTTTTTTTAATTGAGAAAGGAACATCAAGTTTAATTGAATAGACAGATGTTTTTTAGTATTGATTCAATTAGGTTTTTTCTTTACCCACCTCCCTATGGGGGTCACCCCCAGCGGAAACCCCAATTTACCCCTACTTCGGAAATGCATTTCCGAAATATTTTTTTTCTAAATTTTTCCAGACTTCGGAAGTGCATTTCCGAAAAAATCTAAAAAATTGGGATTTTGATTAATTCGGAGACGCATCTCCGAAAAAACAAAAAAAAAATCTAAAAATCCCAAAAATTAATTTTAGGATATTAATTAATTCATATATCATAAATTTGATATAATTTATGAGTAATGAATAATAATAATTATATATTTTAATATAATTTATGAGTTATGAATAATAATTATTATGTATTTCAATTCTGATTCATATTTTAAAATTTAAAATAATTTTAATTAAAAAAATTAAAATAATTTCACTTACAAAATGAGTTATAATTTTTTATTTATATATTTATATATTAATAATAATTATTTACAAAAAAAATTAAAAAATGAGTGTTTTAATTTATATATTTATATATTTATATAATAATTATTATATATTTATGAAAATTATTATATATTTATATATTTATATATTTATATAATAATTATTATATATTAATTATAAATATATTTATATATCTATATAATAATTATAAAAATTAAAAAAATGAGTGTTTTAATTTATAATAATTATTATATATTTATATATTTATATAATAATTATTATATATTTATATATTATATATTTATATATTTCACTTACAAAATTAATAATTATTATTATATATTTATATATTTCTATTCTGATTCATAATTAAAAATGAGTTATAATTTTTATTTAGTTTAGAAAAATAAAAAAAGATTTTGTCTTAATTTTATTTAATGAATAAATTTTATATTTAATTCTATATAATTCAAAATTTACTTATGAAATTAAAATGTTTTTGATTTATATAAGTTAGTAAAATAATTTTTAACTTTAAAATTGTTTAAGAAATTTTGATTCACCTTGATTTTATTGATTCACCTTTATTTTATTGATTCACCTTGATTTTATACCTATTAATTGTATTGATTCACCTTGAGTTTAATTTTTTTAATAATTATTGAATTCTTTCGGAAGTGTATATCCAAAACATTCCAAGACCAATTTGGTTTTGGAATATTTTGGATATGCATCTCCGAAGACACTCCTCTAAAAAAAGGTGTTTTCGAAAATGCATCTCCGAAAACCCAAAAAGGGGTGTTTTCGAAAATGCATCTCCAAAAACATCTTTTTTCGTGTTTTCGGAAGTGCATTTCCGAAATAAGACAAATTTTGAAAAAAAGGCGTTTCGGAAATGCATTTCCGAATATGGGTATTTTAGATTTTTCACTAGAGGTGACCAAGAAAATAGGGAGGTGCGTAAAGAAATTCTCTTCAATTAAATCAACTAATTAGAAACTAGTGGGATACCCGTGCGTTCGCACGGGCACTGGTGTGTCTCGCACATATGTTTCCAAAATGTAAAATCCATACAAAAATAAGAAAAACAAAATTTAATAACTAAAAGAGTTTATTATTTAAAAAAAATATTTTTATTTATATTTGCATCATAAATATAATTTTTCAAAGTATAAGAATTTGTTTTCCCATATTTATTTATGTATATAAATATTATTTTTATTTTGACATTGTTTAAAAATATTAGTAAGATAAATAATTGTAAAATAAAAATATTAGTAAGATAAATATTTGAAAAAGAATATATTTTTTTCCGTGTTTGAATTTATACACTTTTTTATAAAAAATAGTTCAATTTTGACTTTATTTATAAAATAATTTGAATCAATAATAATTTTTTTATATATATTTTAATTTAAAAATCATTTCTTGAGTTCTAGTCAAATCTCAAATCTATTTTAAAAAATAATCAATTAAACCAAAATGATTCGAAAAGTATAAGTATATAAAAACATTATAAATTTAAAATAATATATAGAGTGAAGACCCATTTTGGTCCCTCACAAAAATCACACAATCCAAATTAGTCCCTCACAAAAAAAAAGGACTCGATTTAATCCCTTACAATATTTAACCGGACCATATTAGTCCTTATGTTAATATTTTTACCAAATCGGTTTTTTTCATACTTTTAAACTGTGACTGGACTGCCACGTTGGCTTTTATTTTTTATTTTCATTTTTTAAAATAATAAATTAATTTTTAAACAATTCTGATTTAATAATATCAAAAAGACAAAATTGTTTTTTATAAGGAATCGAGCTCAATACTATTAAACAATATCTAAAGTCTTTACCACTAGGCCAATATGCATTCATAAAAAATAATTTCTAAGATTTTTAATAATATTAAATAATTATGAATTTAAAACAAAAATTATAAAATTTATATCAATAAGGTTTCGAACGTCTTTGATTTACTAATTTCAAATAATACACCAATTTAAAAATAAAATTTATTAAATGTAAAACCTCAATATATTTAATCAATTAGAAATAAATTAAATTATATGTAATTGAAATTAAATAACACACAAATAAATATTTATTTATTTCAAATTAATTCATATTAAATAATAATTAATTAGTTTAATAGTAATTCAACTAATTATTAAAACATTTAATAAATTTAAATTAAATAATCAATTAATTTTTAAAATTATTTAGTTGATGCAAACTAAATAGTAATCAATTAGTTTAATATTAATTTAATTAAATATTAATTAATTTATTTTTATTTGATTAATTTTATTTAGGATTTATATTTTATTAGTTTTATTTTTAAATTTTTGTATTATTTAAAATTAGTAAATATTTATTTTTTTGTTATTTGAAATTAGTAAATAATTATTCTGAATTATTAACTTAAGTATTCATTGTTAATAATATTAACAATATAAATTGACTTGTATAGTTGTAAAGTGACTATTATGGATTTGAATTTGAGACCCAGTTGGTACAAATTTAAACTTTTTTGTTTTGTTTTAAATTCTACATTATTTAATATTTCTAAAAATTATAAGAATTATTTGTCATGAATATACATTGGACTAGTGGTAAGGACTTAAGATATTGATTAAAGGTTATAGGTTCAATTCTATATAAAATATTTTTTTAGCTTTTTTGATATTATTAATTCAGAATTGTTTAAAAATGAAATTATAATTAAAAATTAATTTAGTATTTAAAAAAATGAAAAATAAAAGCCAACGTGGCAGTCCAGTGACGGTTTAAAAGTATGAAAAAAACCGATTTGGTAAAAATATTAACATAAGGACTAATATGATCCGGTTAAATTTTGTAAGGGATTAAATCGAGTACTTTTTTTGTGAGGGACTAATTTGAGTTTTGTGATTTTTGTGAGGGACCAAAATGGGTCTTCACTCTAATATATAAAACGAAAAAAACTTGAAATTTGAGTTAAATATAATTTGAATACCATATAAACAGAGAACAGGAAGTTACCAAATAAATAAATAATATTGATTTAGTTATAGAAAGAGTCTTGTAGACAGCGGCGGAGCCCGGACCATGAATCAGGAGGTGCAAACTTTAAACGTAAGGAAGATGATTTGATATGATTCTAACATATTCATCCTGATACCAAACTTCATTCTATTAAATAATTTATTTTTTATATAAGTGTTTATATTTTATTGTATCTCTTATAATTTTAGAGGTCAAAATCTTTATTTTTAATGAAAACAAAAATTTAATTTAAAAATTGTAAAAATAGTTTGGATTTTAATCTCATTTTAAATAGAATAGGAAATATGACATGCATTTAAGTAAAATATATACAATCAAATAAAGTATGGAAAAAAGGAATATGCACTGACAGTGTAAAATAGTTTTACACTGTCAACCAATGACGATCATGAATCAGAACAAGTCAGACTTAAAATTTTAAAAAACTTGTATGACATGGCAGAACATTATATTCTAATTGGATGACAGTGTAAAATTTTTTTACACTGTCAGTGCATAACCATTAAACTCATAAAATATTTCATAATTTTATAAGAAGGTATTTAATACGTTCATTTGTTGTTAAATATGTTGCAATTACCCTTTTTAAACTTTTTAAGTTAAATAAATATTAATAATAAGACTTAAATGCAGTTTTGGCCCTCCAAATTTCTCAATTGCTTGATTTTGGTCCTCCATGTTTCAATTGCTTGATTTTGGTCCCCTAAGTTTTATAATTGCTTAATTTTGGCCCCCTAAGTTTCAATTGCTAGAGTTTGGTCCTTCAAGTTTGCCCCCTTTTGCATTTGATAGTCTCCTAATTAGGGGTGGCAAAACGGGCCGGGTCCCGCCGGGCCGCTCGCGCACCCGCCAAAAAATGGCGGGTTGGGTTGGGATTTTAGGCTCGCCGCTCGCCAAAGCCCTTCCCGCCAAAACCCGCCGCCCGCCATACCCGCCCTGCCAAAGCCCGCCGCTCGCCAAAGCCCGCTCCTCTTCCAAAACTCACTCTTTTTTTAGTTAATTCTAGTAATTGCAATTCTTGATGGTTTATTTTATACATTTATTTATAAATATATGTAATATTTTTTAAGTAAATTTGTTAAAAAATTACTTTTATAAAAAATTGTTTTAAAAAATAAGTGAAAAGTTTAATTAAAAGGTAAAAAAAGCCTATTAATCTATTAAAAAAATATAAATAAAAATAGGCGGGTAAACCCGCCGCCTGCCAACCCGCCATCTTGGCGGGGCGGGCATGACTTTTATGCCCATTTTACTTGGCGGGCATGCTCGCCCCGCTCGTTTTTTGGCGGGCATAAGGCGGGGCGGGCGGCCCGTTTTGCCACCCCTACTCCTAATGACATGTAGACTAAATTTTTTTATTTTTTTAAATTTTCTTCTTTGCAATTCTATTTTTCTTCTCTTTTTAATAGTTATGCTTTGAATGTAATATTTTGAAAATCTTAAATATTTCATTCAACTTAGAATATACGGACAAGCATGTAATGTCTCTTATAAAAAATTAAAATTTTATATGACTAATAAGATTGTTAGACTTTGGGACGTTATGCTTAACTATGAGGGAGTTATTGGCCAAAGAGTTTGTTATTTTAATTAGGCAGTGGTCTATTTTATTGTCAAAATAATTTATCATTGCGCATAAGTTGAATGAAATATTTAAGATTTTTTAAATATTGCATTCAAAGTTTAACTATTTAAAAGAGAACAAAAATAAAATTGTAGAGAAGAAAATTTTAAAAAAGAAAAGATAAAAAGCAACAAAAAAGAGAAATTTAGTCCACATGTCATTATGAGACTATCAAATGCAAAATGAGACGAACTTGAGGGGTCAAAATCAAGCAATTGAAACTTAGGGGCTAAAATCAAGCAATTACAAAACTTGAGGGACCAAAATCAAGCAATTGAAACATGGAGAATCAAAATCAAACAGTTGAGAAATTTGGGGGGCCAAAACGGCATTTAAGTCTAATAATAATAGTAACATTAATAATCAGTATTACAAAATCAGAGAAATTAGAAGATTGAATCTAAGTTAGGCATATTTTTGCTTGTGCTGTTGTAATATATTTTGTTTGTAGAAAGACACAAAAGAGAATGGTTTTTCTCTTTCATTGGTTCCTCTCTCTCTATCTCTCTCTCAAAAAAATAAAATCTTCTTCCTATCTTAAACAAAAAACACAGCAAACACAACTCAAATCCTTGACTCTCATTTAAACAAATCAATCAAAAGGAATGATGGAAGAAAAAAGAATGAAAGATCAAAGGAAAGCTACTAGTAGAAGATTTGGAGAGGTAGGGAGGCGAGATTTTTGACGACTTGAAGTTGTCATGATGAGACAGTCGGCGACTATTATGGCGGGGGTGGCGGAATCGGTGGCGGAGCAAACATAAGGAATGGTCAGAAATCCTGGTTTTTCCAGAAAAACGTGAGAGATGGTAGTTAGAAAAGCTTTCTCTTTTCTCTTTTGTACTCTCTTCTTCTTTCTTTTGCTTTTTTTTTTGATTTTGTGTTCTTGATGTTGGTGATTATGGTGTTTGATAAAATGGTGAAATAAGTGATGAAATGATGTTGATGAAGAAGAGGTTGTTGTGTAAGATGTTGTTTGGTTGTTAAAAGTAGAAGATTTGTGATATTAATTTTGAATTGAAAGCACATACAAATTTATTTCTTTTTCTTCATATTGAGAGATGAAAGAGAAGAGACTTGGTGGTTTGTGGATGAGAGAAATGAGGCTTATAGAGATTTGTGTTGGTATGACAGAAATGATACATTGAAAATGAAAATGTGCAGAGCAAAAGTTGTAAGAAAAGTGATATAAAGTTGACAGAAAAGTAATATTAATTGTAGAAAAGTTGTTTTGAAAAGAGCAATTTGGTTTCAATTGAAGTATGTAGTACTAAGCTTACTAAAAAAATAATGTAGTATTAAGAAGCAAACAAAATACAACAAAATGAACAAGAAAGAGTTAGATTTTGACCACGTCTGATTTTGGTTAAAAAAAGTAATTTTTAGACACTTTTTAACCCCAAAAAGAGGATGTGGAGGATTTTAATCAAAGGGCAAATTTGGTATTTCAGGTACATTTGTGTTATTATATTATAGATTGATAAAACAAGTGGGACCCACTGATGCTATTCATCATCTTACCTAACAAGATGTTTATCATATAATCACTTTCTCAAGAACAAAAATTTAACAATCACCAATTCAAAGAATTAAGTTACAAATTATATACCGCTGGACTAGGATTTTCCCCACAAATCCAAATATGAAATCAAAATTAGCAAACAAGCCACGATTCATGAGAATCAAAGCAAAAAGTGGACGTACAACCGTGCAAAAACGGCGTCGATTCGGCCAACACAAGTATAGAAATGAAAAACTAATTATATATTAGTGATCAGCGCGAAAAACTGGTTCAAATGGTATATAAGTTTGCACAAAATGATTGAGATTCATGACTTTGCCATTTTTGTATTCTTGAGTTCATGATAACTCTTGAGCAAAATAATGATTGAAATAAGTTCCTTAAGCATGCATAAACATCATAACACACAGAAAAAACGAGGATTAAGCTTACTTGGACGAAAAACTCAAGAAGTTGCCGACAATAATGGTGAACGCGGTGGCTCTCCGGTCAAGCTCTGAAAAAGGTCTAAAACAAGCTTCCACTGCAATGAAAGTGGTAGCACAATTGCTCAAAAAATCAATTGCTAAAAAAATCAAAAGAATTAGTAAAAATTCAAAGTTTCTTCAAAATGAATAAACTTGAATTTTGAGGATTCAAATTAGTAGAGTTTTGGCAATACTCAGGGTGAGTTATAGATCATTTTCTGATGTGAAAATGTACTATTATATAGAGTTATATTTGGTTTAAAGGTTAAACTTGAAATTAAGCAAAGATGAGAAAAGTGTGAGTGCATTTCACTTGAATTTGATGAAATCTGGGGAAAATTTAAATTTGATTCAAAATATCTGATGTAGTGCATTATAAATTGCTGATACACTATGAATTTAATGTGAATTTTAAGGTGTGCGAGATGCATGAATGGTTTGGCAAAACATGTGTAATCTTTTTTAGTGTCAATATCTTAACTTTTTCCTTGACTTTTCATTTATGATGCATGAAAATGATTAATGAAATTCAAATGAAATAAAATGATGATAAATTTAATGATCATGAATTTATTTATCCAAAATGAATAATGAAACATGCAAATTTAGTCAACTTTTTTAACATGTGCAATGTTGATTTTCCTTTGACTTTTTATTATGATTTGTGATAATGATCAATGAAATTCCAAATGGAATAATGTGATGATGATTTGAATGATTATTGTAACAATGAACCATGATGCATGAAATTTTAGTCAAATTTTCTAAAATGTTAATTTTAAGTTGACTTTTGACTTATGAATGCTTATGGAACTCCATGACCAAGTGAAATGTTACACAGATGAATTTAAATGCAATAAACAATGAAAATTGATGGACAAAATTTGGGGTATGACTGAAACAATGTTTGGGAGTTTGTTCTCAAAGCTTATGCTAATCCAATGATTGAAACCTAAGTGGGTCTTTTGCAACAAGGTTGATGCTTTTGGAAATATTTTGAGAAATAAAATAAGACTCGTAGTAAGTGAGAAAAGTGAAAGCTTTTGATAGTAAGAACAAAAATAAAGTGTTGAATAATTCTGGGAATGTGAGAAATATAAATCGGGGTAGGTATAATCTTTATTACTCTTTAGTACTGAAAATAATATCAGTGTCAGAATATGAGTGAGTCTCGCGGAAAACACTATATTGTATCTCTTATGTGTAAGAGCATGTGAAGAGAATGTTGTAATATTCCTTAATGTATTGAAATAATTTTCAGAGTTTGTCTCGTGGTTTTTTACTCAACATTAAAGGATTTTCCACGTTAAATATTGGTGTTCAATTTTATTGTTTCTGTTGCGCTGCAAAAATCCAACATCCCTTAAATTTGTAGAATATTTAATTTACAGTCATTTTACCCTGAACGACTTATCGAGCCCAATAAAAATAAGGTGTTATTTTATTTTCAAATTGGTGTTGTAATACTTGTATTGTTTTCTACTTTTTAACGGGTCGTTTTAAAGTTATTACCCTCAATCTCTATGTAAAGAGTTCAATATATCTAATTATACTCCTTCTTTCAAAAATTCTAAATAGAAAATAATATATCATTTCAGTAATTGAAATTACAAAGTTTAGTTAATTCAATTTCCCAATATCTACCTAAGCATGGAAGATGCTAATGACCTACCTAGCTAATATACCCTTCATAAAAAAAATTAATTACACTAAAGTATGCCCTTTCTTGTAATTGACTAATTCAATTAAACCTGACCAATCAAATTTCTCCTTTCAAACAGGTGGCGGTTGTTTTCGTTTCTCAATTCAAAATACACTAATACCTAAAGGACCCTCCATTTATCTGGGTAAACACACACACACACACACACGCGCACACACACACACACACACACACACACACACACACACACTCAATTTTCCATATATTTCCATCAAAACCATAGCACCCCGTCCCTCTCATCTCTCATGGTGTTTAACTATCACCTTCTCTCCCTCCCTCTCTCTCTCTCTCTCTCTCTCTCTCAGGTTCTTCCATCTTCAATACCTATCCACAATCTTCAACACATACTACTTTGTTTGAGTTAACCACCTTTAATCAATGTCCTTTCTCAAGATATGCGCGCTACATTTACATTCTTGTTTCTTCATTTTGAATCTTCTGAATAAGCTTTTGTGTTCTGAATAAGCTGTTATGGAGAATGAATCTTTTGTATTCTTCAAACCTCTCCATCTCTCTTAAATGGCTTTTACATTTTTTTATGTGCTTCAAATATTTTTTCAACTATTGTGCTTTAGCTTATGTGCTACAAACAAATGTTTTGGTTCTTATGTTTTGCTACAAATGAATGGTTCTTATGTAACTAACGGGTTCTTGTGCATATTCATGTGTATTTTGCATATTTCTATGCCCTAATGCTTTATGTTATCTTCTATTTTTGGTGTGAATCTTTTGATTACTTGGTTTCTTCTTCACTCAATATTGTTTGTATGAGTTTGTTGTTATTTGGAATGTTCGGGCAAAATAAGTTGCAGTTCGCTGATTTTTTTCGTTTTCATCAGTTAAAGATTCGTTTTCATGTTCATTTTTTTAGTTTTCTTCATCTTTTTAGTGTGAAGATGTTGCTTACTCGGTTGTATTTTTTCAGATTCAATTTTTTGGTTTGAAGATGGTGTGAAGATGTTCATGTTCATGTTCATGTTCATGTTCATGTTCATGTTCATGTTCATGTTCATGTTCATGTTCATGTTCATGTTCATGTTCATGTTCATGTTCATGTTCATGTTCATGTTCACTTCCTTCTTCCAAATTCAACGTTAAGCGTGGCTTTAAATATCTATCGTTTTAGTAACTTTGAAAAATGATACAATATTTAAAGAATATATCTTGAATTCTTGATTATGAAGTTTCTCAACATATCTTGATGTAAATGGTATTTTCCATATCACAGCCATGCATTTTTAATATTGTTTTTCATTTCACTTAGGGAACTGTGTACAAATTAGTATACCGATGCTTCTGTTGGTCGTTGGATTGTCGCAAGTAAGTTACAGAATGAAATCATAGTTTTTTTATCATTAATATTTATTTTCTCCAGAAGACTAATTTGGTGTAAATTTCAGTATCTCAAGCATGTGAGACCATTTAGAGACATTCCTCCTATCTTTAAACGTTTCCCAATTTTGGTTTGTGTCACAATTGTTTGGATCTATTCTGTCAACTTGACCGCAAGTGGGGCCCTCGAAATGACAAGACATAATTTTGCACGCCTCTAAAAGAACGATATATTTAAATGCTACCTGCAAACTTGATACATTTTTCATGCAGATTGTTGATCAACAGAGTTTAGAGAAAGGTGAGTTTATCAAAAGTCCTGTTATGTTACGTGTTGCTGCAACATTTCTATTGTGCTACAAATAACGACCTGCTTCACAACCACACCTCTCATATATCTGGTTGGCCTTTCTCAAAAGAAAGATTTTTCTCTATTTTTTTGTAGTTCATGGTTTGTGCATTGCTTTAGTACCACCATAGAATAAATTGATAACTTTAAGTTTGTTGATGTAACTTGTGATTATTTTTGGTCCCAACTTCACAGGGCCGAGGGATACAAATTGCAAGAAAACACTCTTAAAGTTTTAAAAGTAGAGGTGGTATGTATTTGGGCTATATTGTGATGTTTGATAAGATTATTTTGCTAATATTTAACACGCCATTTATTTGATACTGTTGTCTTGTATGCAATTTGCTGCCTGTAAATTTTAAATTTTTTTGTTTACTTTTTGCATACAGGTATATGATGATACAACTAAAGGAAAAAAAGTCTCTACTTATTACAGACTGGATTCAATTCATGTTGTGCTTATTATTGATCCCATCTCTAGCCAAAAGATGTGCTTGTGGGGCGGAATGGTTCAACCTGAAAGCTTTTTAGAAGTATGTGTTATACTTCAAAGTTGATGAGATAACAATGTAAAATATGTATGTGATTTGTTATACTGATAGTAGATTTTATATTTTAGGGTTTCTTCTCCAACAAAACCCTTTTTTCTTTCTTTCTTTCAATTTATTACTGATATGTTTAAGTTTCACATATGCCCACCACGTGTTTGATTAAATGTTACAATGGGTTCTCATCAATTTCTTTTCTATTATTCCATTTATTTCACCTACAAGAATAATATAAATAGTAAGGAATAAAGTCATTTAACTTGAATATAGAGAAATAACGAATACATAAATTTATTTCATTCATTTTTTGTATTTGCTAAGTATTTTGACATATGAGGAGGGATCAAATTACACCCGAAGAGTTAACCACAAGTTACACTCGCTCAATTACTTTATTTCAAAAAAATATTTTTTAAAATCAACCAGTAAAGTGAAACATACTATCATGTAGATCAGATCTATAAAGTTTCAGATTAATCCATAATGATTTTCTATGTCATTGAATTACATCAAAATGAACGTTATATGAAAGTTCATTTTGACGTTAATCTTTGGATATCTTGATGATATAGTAAATCATTATTGATTAATCTCAAACTTTATAGGTATGATCTATATGATAATATTTTTCAATCCAACGGTTTATTTTAAAAAATATTTATTCAAAATAAAATTATTGAGCGAGTGTAACTCTTCTGGTGTAATTTGATCTCTCCTCTTGATATATTTATAATAAATAAATAGGTCTAGAAATAACATAAACAAAATGTAAAATATAGTTTATATTTTGAAACTATGTATGAAAGGTCTTTAATTTGAAATTCTAATAAGCTTATATATGGAGTGACTCTAACTTAAAATTGTAATAAAATGAAAAATAAATAAATTAAATGACTTATTTTATTTGCCCTATTTTATGTCTGTTAATACTAATTGTTTTTTATAGTCATTAGTTAATTATATATATACTCTTGTGTATTTTTTTATGGTATTTTTTTATTGTCAAACTAAATTTGTTGGGACTTTTCTTATATTTTTTAAAGAATGACTACAAATGTTAATGATTTACACCGTTGCAGCTTGTGTGGAGCAACAATAATAAGTGATTTACGGCGTCACAGGTTGATGAAGAAGTCTTATCTGCAAAAGCATTTCACTAGCATCATGTCTCTAAGAAAATTAAAGTGATTAAATGCAACTGAGAGTCTGCTGTAGTTCTAATGATTCCATCATGAAACCAAAAATGGTAGTGTTAATTGAATGGTTCAATATAATTTCAATGTTTTTGTTGATTTGATGCTCTGAATAGTATTGATGTTGGTTTTGAATGGTTTGCCATTGTAGCTTGTGCGAAGCAACAATAAGCAGTTTACGCTGTCGCTGGTTGATGAAGAAGCACATCACTTGTTTTATCTGCAAAAATATTTCGCTAATCAAATTAGACTCTGAGAACATGTAGGTTTCATTGATCCTAAGTTGAAACTTGGAAGACAACCAGAGCATAAAAGTGTCAAAGTTATAAATAAGGGAGTTGATATGCTATTTTACCATTAAACCTCATTTATGGACTGTATCTTTTACTATTGTCAAATCCGCTATCTAGAATAACATAATATACTGATGTAGTGATATCTGGCCACAAGTTGTTGCCTTGGATGTTGATTTGCCAGTGAAGCAAACATTTCACATACTACACGAGTAGGTGTAATACGGTGAACTGACTTTATTGAAATGTCGCGGTAAGCAAGAGTCGCCACCGACTTTTATTTTATCCAAATTAACAGAAAGGCTAAAAGAACAGAAAAAAACCTTTTAAAAAGAAAACTGAGTTCGGGGGGTAATTTATACAAAGGGAAGGTGTAAGGCACCCTTTGCATCCATAGTTTTCCACGGGCTCTTAATTGCTTTGCTCTTTTGAAACCAAAAGTTTAGAAATGTAGAAGAAGAGATAAGGACTTTAGCTCATAAATGAGCGTAGCCTTATTGGAGTTTTTGAGAAAAGTGTAGAAAAAGGAATTTAAACCAGAGCATGCAATTAAGGGCAAATTACCTTGATATTTGTAAAAGATTCTTTTAGCCTTTCAGGGCTATCCATACCATAGGAAGGTTGGAAGTCCTTTTATTGGAGGTTAAAGGGTGGTCAAGATTACCGTTCGCCATAAGACTGTCCCTGCCATAGAAGGGCAGGTAGTCTAAGGGAAGGATCAGAATAGTCATTATTATTAGGCAACCAGAGGACACCTCAGCATTTCGTAGGCAACTTCGAGGGACGAGATCATATAAGCGAATCGAAGGTAGCATCATTGGGGACTTATGATTTGAATGAACTGAGAGCAACATTGCTGAGGCGTCCTCGTATTCGAGGGACTTGACTAGTCTGCACTGAAAACAAAAGGCAACAAGGCAACAGGCAACAGGCAACAAGAGAGGATTACCATAAAAGGTGTGTGGGTGCACAATCACGTGATTAATTCAAATAATTATCTTGTAATTAGTTATTCTAAATTCAATTCGAGGTTGCACTCCCTAAATTACTAACCACGCAATAATAATAAAAATAGCAGTGTTAAGTGCCTTCAAGGCCACACAATACAGTCCAGGAGCAGTTACATAGTAAGCCATGGGGAAGGGGAGAAAAAGCAATAAAATAAAAACCCTAATAGAGCAATAAGCCTGACACAAGTAATAACTAATAGAGGAAATAAAAAAGATGGGTTTTAGGGTTACCGAACATTTGAGCTTTGACCAGTTGGTTAACCTTGAAAATTGGAAAAGGAAAAATAAACAACCAGGGATGAGTGTAGGAGGAGTTCATTGACATTTGAAAGTAGGCAAGAATAAATAATATTTAAATAAGGATTAAATCAGGGACTTAACTTTTTGATCTGATATGGCGCGTAGTCGGACGAACCCTGATGGTAACCCTGAAAAACTGCACAAAGAAAAAAGGAAAATTTTTCAGTGTAGGAATGATCTTCGTAAACCCTGATTAGGGCGTAAGTTAACTGTGAGTAATAGAATAAATAAAAACCAGGTTAATTAACTATTGGTTTTCAACCTAATTAATTAAATCGGCGAAAACAAAATTTCGATTAAATTACTTACTCCTAATATGTATTTTTTTATCAATTAATAAAAAATTTATAATTAATTAAATAAATTAAACAATTTGAATAAATTTAAATCAAATAAAACTATTAATTAAAATATTTTTATTTTTAATATATTTTTTATTTTTATGAAAAAAAGAATTAAGAATGAATTTTTGTTAAAAAAGTATTTAAAAGGATTGTAAAAAAAACAATTTATAAATAAAATGAATAAACAAAAAACATTATGTTATATAATTAAAAAGAAAAAAAAATTAGAAAACTTAACTAATGATCCTGTGTGGTGAGATTCTGGGCGTCTAGGGTGGAGCATACTTCTTGGATCGCTTGATTGAATCTCCATGATGCTTGGACGGCCGTGATTGATCGGAACAACATGCACACATGTGGCCTTGTAACTCTGGATCTGCAACTATGTTGTTAGTAAAAAAAAAATAAAGGGAAGCGAGGAGGGCTGGGATCGAACCCCCTCTCCCTTAGTCACTGATAGTTTCCCTTGCCATGCGCGCTGGACATGTTAGCTGTTTATCATATGCTTCACAAATAATATATAAAAATATAACAACTATGAAATTTAAAACGCAAACGATTCGCGCCCAGCACCCTTCTTCAACCTTTGAATTTATGGAAATAGCAACGCTTTTGCCTACAGTTTCGTTCCGTTGCCGTAGCCCCTATCAAACATAACTAACGCAATACGCAATGGAAATTCAAAGTGAGGCCATGGATCATCTCGTTTCGACCTCACGAACACAATGGTGGCCCTGGTTCGGTCTAATTTCACCTCCAACGCAAAGCCCTAATTTTGGACCTTCACGACCTAACAATGGCATCTCACTATGTACGAATCAAATCTCACATTAAACATACCAGAAACATTCCATACATCATTATAAACCAGAATATATAATCAAATCTAATTAATTATGAGCGAATGAATGCAAACAAATTCAAAACTTTTAATGGCAAACCGTGGTTTAAGGGACGTGTTTCCTGATGCTTCAGGCCTTGGCTAAGATTGCAGAACGATCAGTGATGCTCTAAGAAGGTGTTTGGATCTCTCAATCTCTTTGAATCGGCCTCCAACTTTGAATTCGATTCCTCACTTTTCTTGAATAATTTTGAACTTGTATGGTGCTCTTTGACTGCAGAAAAATTGTCCCCTAGCATTTGATCATCTTTAGGTATATATAGAGACTGAATTAGGTCAATAAAACTTGAAAGAATCTTGTTGAATCTTAAATTGCAATTTGGAAAAATTTGATTCATGAAAGCTTCCAAATTTGGTCCAATCTTGATTCACTCTCTTCCAATTTCAATGTGCATGAAATTTGGTTGTTTTTTGGAGTTAATATTGATTGGATTTGGTTATAAGTGAATTCCCAATCAAATCTTTGATTTCTATTTGATTTATTTGAATTTAATCACCCTTTTTAATGAATAAAAATTCATATAAAATCAAATAAATCTCAAAAATTCGTGGTAATTGGAATGGATGTCTTGGATAACTTGTGGAACAAGATTGGGCCAAAAAAGATTGGGTCCCTTTGCAAGAAAGTTCAATTTGAAGCCTTTTATTTCACATTTTTCCTTTTGAAATCGTCCAACTTTGACAAGGCATATCTCTATCAATTTTTAAGATATGGAAGATTTCTAGGACTTTTTGGAAACCTCAAGATGTCCTATACAAGCCACTTTGGAAGCTTTTTTTCATTTGAGGATTTTAACTTGATGATATGAGCTTTAACAAAAAACTGCTTTTTGTTGACTTTCAAAAAGGACCTATAATCTTTTGATCCATATCTCTCAAATGAAGCATTTTTAGACTTGGCTTGTGAGAGACAAATTTGTAGAGAATTCAATTTCCTTCAAAATGAGCTTTGGATGGGAAATTTATGATGTTCCATGTAGGAGTTATGGCTGGTCAAAGTTCAGTTGACTTTCTCCTATGAAAACCCTAATTTAGAAACTTTTGGTTTTATTGATTTATGGTCTTTTCTTGATGAATAATGATCAATCCTTAATCAAATGGTGAATGATACTTCCAAATAAGGTTGTTGACAAAAAATCAAGAGTTTTGACTGTACTTTGACGACAGTTGACTTTTAGGTCAAACTAGTCGACTGTTGACTATTTGAACTGTTATTTAAGCAATCTTGTGAATCTGAGCTTGAAAGTTGGCATGAGGATCCTTTGAATCATATGAGAGGCCATGGGATCCATTTGAGTTCTCAGAAACTGATTATACTTTAAGAAGATCAAAACCCTAGTTTGAGGATTGTTGTTTAGGAGAGAGACTGCATGCTTCCTTCTTGTATATCTTTGAGCATTTGAAAGTCAGATAGACTGAAATATGAGTAAATAGGATGGGAAAATTTTGGGGTATGACAGTTGCCCCTGTTCAATCTTCTTATACCTGAGGATGTAGATTGGGTTGTGTGCCTGTCGGAATCTGAAGGTAGAAGATGATTGAACACTAGAATACCCAGGAATTTGCCCTAGCTGAAGTAGGGACTTTTTGTAGGAGATGGGCTTAAAGATGCCATCCGGATTGATACTTGAGAGTCAGAATACGTCGTACATTAGATCATATCTGAAGGATATACTTAGGATGAGTCATACGTTAGACCGAATCCACTGTATTGATAAGTGTCAAAATAAGCCGTACGTTAGGCTATACTTGTTAGGACGAGTTATACGCTAGACTGGGTCCAGTTTGCATTGTTAAATGTCTGAAAAAAACGTGCGTTAGGCTGAAAGATGGGTCGTGCGTTAGACCGGATCCCTGTGTTGATAGTTGTCAGAATATACCATACGTTAGGTTGTATCCTGGGATGAGTCGTACGTTAGACTGGATCCTTTGTGTTGAGAAATACTAGAATGAGCCGTACGTTAGGCTGTATCTGAGCTCAGATGTATTGAGAAGTGTTTGTTGGAGGTTGATCGTGTCAGCACCGATCGTAGTAACTGAATTAGATCTTGGAAAGATGGTCGTGTCTACACCGTTCGTGATGATAGAATTAGATCTTTGAATGTTGATCGTGTCAGCACCATTCGTAGTAACTGAATTAGATCTTAAGAAGATGATTATCTCTGAACTATCTCTGGAGAATATCTGGAACTAAGTATCAAAACTAAATCTTTGTCTTGATTATCTCTGAACTATCTCTAGAGAATATCCGGAACTAAGTATCAGAACTAAATCTCTCAAATGAAGCATTTTTAGACTTGGCTTGTGAGAGACAAATTTGTAGAGAATTCAATTTCCTTCAAAATGAGCTTTGGATGGGAAATTTATGATGTTCCATGTAGGAGTTATGGCTGGTCAAAGTTCAGTTGACTTTCTCCTATGAAAACCCTAATTTAGAAACTTTTGGTTTTATTGATTTATGGTCTTTTCTTGATGAATCATGATCAATCCTTAATCAAATGGTGAATGATACTTCCAAATAAGGTTGTTGACAAAAAATCAGGAGTTTTGACTGTACTTTGACGACAGTTGACTTTTAGGTCAAACTAGTCGACTGTTGACTATTTGAACTGTTATTTAAGCAATCTTGTGAATCTGAGCTTGAAAGTTGGCATGAGGATCCTTTGAATCATATGAGAGGCCATGGGATCCATTTGAGTTCTCAGAAACTGATTATACTTTAAGAAGATCAAAACCCTAGTTTGAGGATTGTTGTTTAGGAGAGAGACTGCATGCTTCCTTCTTGTATATCTTTGAGCATTTGAAAGTCAGATAGACTGAAATATGAGTAAATAGGATGGGAAAATTTTGGGGTATGACAGCTGCCCCTGTTCAATCTTCTTATACCTGAGGATGTAGATTGGGTTGTGTGCCTGTCGGAATCTGAAGGTAGAAGATGATTGAACACTAGAATACCCAGGAATTTGCCCTAGCTGAAGTAGGGACTTTTTGTAGGAGATGGGCTTAAAGATGCCATCCGGATTGATACTTGAGAGTCAGAATACGTCGTACATTAGATCATATCTGAAGGATATACTTAGGATGAGTCATACGTTAGACCGAATCCACTGTATTGATAAGTGTCAAAATAAGCCGTACGTTAGGCTATACTTGTTAGGACGAGTTATACGCTAGACTGGGTCCAGTTTGCATTGTTAAATGTCTGAAAAAAACGTGCGTTAGGCTGAAAGATGGGTCGTGCGTTAGACCGGATCCCTGTGTTGACAGTTGTCAGAATATACCATACGTTAGGTTGTATCCTGGGATGAGTCGTACGTTAGACTGGATCCTTTGTGTTGAGAAATACTAGAATGAGCCGTACGTTAGGCTGTATCTGAGCTCAGATGTATTGAGAAGTGTTTGTTGGAGGTTGATCGTGTCAGCACCGATCGTAGTAACTGAATTAGATCTTGGAAAGATGGTCGTGTCTACACCGTTCGTGATGATAGAATTAGATCTTTGAATGTTGATCGTGTCAGCACCATTCGTAGTAACTGAATTAGATCTTAAGAAGATGATTATCTCTGAACTATCTCTGGAGAATATCTGGAACTAAGTATCAAAACTAAATCTTTGTCTTGATTATCTCTGAACTATCTCTAGAGAATATCCGGAACTAAGTATCAGAACTAAATCTCTCAAATGAAGCATTTTTAGACTTGGCTTGTGAGAGACAAATTTGTAGAGAATTCAATTTCCTTCAAAATGAGCTTTGGATGGGAAATTTATGATGTTCCATGTAGGAGTTATGGCTGGTCAAAGTTCAGTTGACTTTCTCCTATGAAAACCCTAATTTAGAAACTTTTGGTTTTATTGATTTATGGTCTTTTCTTGATGAATCATGATCAATCCTTAATCAAATGGTGAATGATACTTCCAAATAAGGTTGTTGACAAAAAATCAGGAGTTTTGACTGTACTTTGACGACAGTTGACTTTTAGGTCAAACTAGTCGACTGTTGACTATTTGAACTGTTATTTAAGCAATCTTGTGAATCTGAGCTTGAAAGTTGGCATGAGGATCCTTTGAATCATATGAGAGGCCATGGGATCCATTTGAGTTCTCAGAAACTGATTATACTTTAAGAAGATCAAAACCCTAGTTTGAGGATTGTTGTTTAGGAGAGAGACTGCATGCTTCCTTCTTGTATATCTTTGAGCATTTGAAAGTCAGATAGACTGAAATATGAGTAAATAGGATGGGAAAATTTTGGGGTATGACAGCTGCCCCTGTTCAATCTTCTTATACCTGAGGATGTAGATTGGGTTGTGTGCCTGTCGGAATCTGAAGGTAGAAGATGATTGAACACTAGAATACCCAGGAATTTGCCCTAGCTGAAGTAGGGACTTTTTGTAGGAGATGGGCTTAAAGATGCCATCCGGATTGATACTTGAGAGTCAGAATACGTCGTACATTAGATCATATCTGAAGGATATACTTAGGATGAGTCATACGTTAGACCGAATCCACTGTATTGATAAGTGTCAAAATAAGCCGTACGTTAGGCTATACTTGTTAGGACGAGTTATACGCTAGACTGGGTCCAGTTTGCATTGTTAAATGTCTGAAAAAAAACGTGCGTTAGGCTGAAAGATGGGTCGTGCGTTAGACCGGATCCCTGTGTTGACAGTTGTCAGAATATACCATACGTTAGGTTGTATCCTGGGATGAGTCGTACGTTAGACTGGATCCTTTGTGTTGAGAAATACTAGAATGAGCCGTACGTTAGGCTGTATCTGAGCTCAGATGTATTGAGAAGTGTTTGTTGGAGGTTGATCGTGTCAGCACCGATCGTAGTAACTGAATTAGATCTTGGAAAGATGGTCGTGTCTACACCGTTCGTGATGATAGAATTAGATCTTTGAATGTTGATCGTGTCAGCACCATTCGTAGTAACTGAATTAGATCTTAAGAAGATGATTATCTCTGAACTATCTCTGGAGAATATCTGGAACTAAGTATCAAAACTAAATCTTTGTCTTGATTATCTCTGAACTATCTCTAGAGAATATCCGGAACTAAGTATCAGAACTAAATCTCTCAAATGAAGCATTTTTAGACTTGGCTTGTGAGAGACAAATTTGTAGAGAATTCAATTTCCTTCAAAATGAGCTTTGGATGGGAAATTTATGATGTTCCATGTAGGAGTTATGGCTGGTCAAAGTTCAGTTGACTTTCTCCTATGAAAACCCTAATTTAGAAACTTTTGGTTTTATTGATTTATGGTCTTTTCTTGATGAATCATGATCAATCCTTAATCAAATGGTGAATGATACTTCCAAATAAGGTTGTTGACAAAAAATCAGGAGTTTTGACTGTACTTTGACGACAGTTGACTTTTAGGTCAAACTAGTCGACTGTTGACTATTTGAACTGTTATTTAAGCAATCTTGTGAATCTGAGCTTGAAAGTTGGCATGAGGATCCTTTGAATCATATGAGAGGCCATGGGATCCATTTGAGTTCTCAGAAACTGATTATACTTTAAGAAGATCAAAACCCTAGTTTGAGGATTGTTGTTTAGGAGAGAGACTGCATGCTTCCTTCTTGTATATCTTTGAGCATTTGAAAGTCAGATAGACTGAAATATGAGTAAATAGGATGGGAAAATTTTGGGGTATGACAGCTGCCCCTGTTCAATCTTCTTATACCTGAGGATGTAGATTGGGTTGTGTGCCTGTCGGAATCTGAAGGTAGAAGATGATTGAACACTAGAATACCCAGGAATTTGCCCTAGCTGAAGTAGGGACTTTTTGTAGGAGATGGGCTTAAAGATGCCATCCGGATTGATACTTGAGAGTCAGAATACGTCGTACATTAGATCATATCTGAAGGATATACTTAGGATGAGTCATACGTTAGACCGAATCCACTGTATTGATAAGTGTCAAAATAAGCCGTACGTTAGGCTATACTTGTTAGGACGAGTTATACGCTAGACTGGGTCCAGTTTGCATTGTTAAATGTCTGAAAAAAACGTGCGTTAGGCTGAAAGATGGGTCGTGCGTTAGACCGGATCCCTGTGTTGACAGTTGTCAGAATATACCATACGTTAGGTTGTATCCTGGGATGAGTCGTACGTTAGACTGGATCCTTTGTGTTGAGAAATACTAGAATGAGCCGTACGTTAGGCTGTATCTGAGCTCAGATGTATTGAGAAGTGTTTGTTGGAGGTTGATCGTGTCAGCACCGATCGTAGTAACTGAATTAGATCTTGGAAAGATGGTCGTGTCTACACCGTTCGTGATGATAGAATTAGATCTTTGAATGTTGATCGTGTCAGCACCATTCGTAGTAACTGAATTAGATCTTAAGAAGATGATTATCTCTGAACTATCTCTGGAGAATATCTGGAACTAAGTATCAAAACTAAATCTTTGTCTTGATTATCTCTGAACTATCTCTAGAGAATATCCGGAACTAAGTATCAGAACTAAATCTCTCAAATGAAGCATTTTTAGACTTGGCTTGTGAGAGACAAATTTGTAGAGAATTCAATTTCCTTCAAAATGAGCTTTGGATGGGAAATTTATGATGTTCCATGTAGGAGTTATGGCTGGTCAAAGTTCAGTTGACTTTCTCCTATGAAAACCCTAATTTAGAAACTTTTGGTTTTATTGATTTATGGTCTTTTCTTGATGAATCATGATCAATCCTTAATCAAATGGTGAATGATACTTCCAAATAAGGTTGTTGACAAAAAATCAGGAGTTTTGACTGTACTTTGACGACAGTTGACTTTTAGGTCAAACTAGTCGACTGTTGACTATTTGAACTGTTATTTAAGCAATCTTGTGAATCTGAGCTTGAAAGTTGGCATGAGGATCCTTTGAATCATATGAGAGGCCATGGGATCCATTTGAGTTCTCAGAAACTGATTATACTTTAAGAAGATCAAAACCCTAGTTTGAGGATTGTTGTTTAGGAGAGAGACTGCATGCTTCCTTCTTGTATATCTTTGAGCATTTGAAAGTCAGATAGACTGAAATATGAGTAAATAGGATGGGAAAATTTTGGGGTATGACAGCTGCCCCTGTTCAATCTTCTTATACCTGAGGATGTAGATTGGGTTGTGTGCCTGTCGGAATCTGAAGGTAGAAGATGATTGAACACTAGAATACCCAGGAATTTGCCCTAGCTGAAGTAGGGACTTTTTGTAGGAGATGGGCTTAAAGATGCCATCCGGATTGATACTTGAGAGTCAGAATACGTCGTACATTAGATCATATCTGAAGGATATACTTAGGATGAGTCATACGTTAGACCGAATCCACTGTATTGATAAGTGTCAAAATAAGCCGTACGTTAGGCTATACTTGTTAGGACGAGTTATACGCTAGACTGGGTCCAGTTTGCATTGTTAAATGTCTGAAAAAAACGTGCGTTAGGCTGAAAGATGGGTCGTGCGTTAGACCGGATCCCTGTGTTGACAGTTGTCAGAATATACCATACGTTAGGTTGTATCCTGGGATGAGTCGTACGTTAGACTGGATCCTTTGTGTTGAGAAATACTAGAATGAGCCGTACGTTAGGCTGTATCTGAGCTCAGATGTATTGAGAAGTGTTTGTTGGAGGTTGATCGTGTCAGCACCGATCGTAGTAACTGAATTAGATCTTGGAAAGATGGTCGTGTCTACACCGTTCGTGATGATAGAATTAGATCTTTGAATGTTGATCGTGTCAGCACCATTCGTAGTAACTGAATTAGATCTTAAGAAGATGATTATCTCTGAACTATCTCTGGAGAATATCTGGAACTAAGTATCAAAACTAAATCTTTGTCTTGATTATCTCTGAACTATCTCTAGAGAATATCCGGAACTAAGTATCAGAACTAAATCTCTCAAATGAAGCATTTTTAGACTTGGCTTGTGAGAGACAAATTTGTAGAGAATTCAATTTCCTTCAAAATGAGCTTTGGATGGGAAATTTATGATGTTCCATGTAGGAGTTATGGCTGGTCAAAGTTCAGTTGACTTTCTCCTATGAAAACCCTAATTTAGAAACTTTTGGTTTTATTGATTTATGGTCTTTTCTTGATGAATCATGATCAATCCTTAATCAAATGGTGAATGATACTTCCAAATAAGGTTGTTGACAAAAAATCAGGAGTTTTGACTGTACTTTGACGACAGTTGACTTTTAGGTCAAACTAGTCGACTGTTGACTATTTGAACTGTTATTTAAGCAATCTTGTGAATCTGAGCTTGAAAGTTGGCATGAGGATCCTTTGAATCATATGAGAGGCCATGGGATCCATTTGAGTTCTCAGAAACTGATTATACTTTAAGAAGATCAAAACCCTAGTTTGAGGATTGTTGTTTAGGAGAGAGACTGCATGCTTCCTTCTTGTATATCTTTGAGCATTTGAAAGTCAGATAGACTGAAATATGAGTAAATAGGATGGGAAAATTTTGGGGTATGACAGCTGCCCCTGTTCAATCTTCTTATACCTGAGGATGTAGATTGGGTTGTGTGCCTGTCGGAATCTGAAGGTAGAAGATGATTGAACACTAGAATACCCAGGAATTTGCCCTAGCTGAAGTAGGGACTTTTTGTAGGAGATGGGCTTAAAGATGCCATCCGGATTGATACTTGAGAGTCAGAATACGTCGTACATTAGATCATATCTGAAGGATATACTTAGGATGAGTCATACGTTAGACCGAATCCACTGTATTGATAAGTGTCAAAATAAGCCGTACGTTAGGCTATACTTGTTAGGACGAGTTATACGCTAGACTGGGTCCAGTTTGCATTGTTAAATGTCTGAAAAAAACGTGCGTTAGGCTGAAAGATGGGTCGTGCGTTAGACCGGATCCCTGTGTTGACAGTTGTCAGAATATACCATACGTTAGGTTGTATCCTGGGATGAGTCGTACGTTAGACTGGATCCTTTGTGTTGAGAAATACTAGAATGAGCCGTACGTTAGGCTGTATCTGAGCTCAGATGTATTGAGAAGTGTTTGTTGGAGGTTGATCGTGTCAGCACCGATCGTAGTAACTGAATTAGATCTTGGAAAGATGGTCGTGTCTACACCGTTCGTGATGATAGAATTAGATCTTTGAATGTTGATCGTGTCAGCACCATTCGTAGTAACTGAATTAGATCTTAAGAAGATGATTATCTCTGAACTATCTCTGGAGAATATCTGGAACTAAGTATCAAAACTAAATCTTTGTCTTGATTATCTCTGAACTATCTCTAGAGAATATCCGGAACTAAGTATCAGAACTAAATCTCTCAAATGAAGCATTTTTAGACTTGGCTTGTGAGAGACAAATTTGTAGAGAATTCAATTTCCTTCAAAATGAGCTTTGGATGGGAAATTTATGATGTTCCATGTAGGAGTTATGGCTGGTCAAAGTTCAGTTGACTTTCTCCTATGAAAACCCTAATTTAGAAACTTTTGGTTTTATTGATTTATGGTCTTTTCTTGATGAATCATGATCAATCCTTAATCAAATGGTGAATGATACTTCCAAATAAGGTTGTTGACAAAAAATCAGGAGTTTTGACTGTACTTTGACGACAGTTGACTTTTAGGTCAAACTAGTCGACTGTTGACTATTTGAACTGTTATTTAAGCAATCTTGTGAATCTGAGCTTGAAAGTTGGCATGAGGATCCTTTGAATCATATGAGAGGCCATGGGATCCATTTGAGTTCTCAGAAACTGATTATACTTTAAGAAGATCAAAACCCTAGTTTGAGGATTGTTGTTTAGGAGAGAGACTGCATGCTTCCTTCTTGTATATCTTTGAGCATTTGAAAGTCAGATAGACTGAAATATGAGTAAATAGGATGGGAAAATTTTGGGGTATGACAGCTGCCCCTGTTCAATCTTCTTATACCTGAGGATGTAGATTGGGTTGTGTGCCTGTCGGAATCTGAAGGTAGAAGATGATTGAACACTAGAATACCCAGGAATTTGCCCTAGCTGAAGTAGGGACTTTTTGTAGGAGATGGGCTTAAAGATGCCATCCGGATTGATACTTGAGAGTCAGAATACGTCGTACATTAGATCATATCTGAAGGATATACTTAGGATGAGTCATACGTTAGACCGAATCCACTGTATTGATAAGTGTCAAAATAAGCCGTACGTTAGGCTATACTTGTTAGGACGAGTTATACGCTAGACTGGGTCCAGTTTGCATTGTTAAATGTCTGAAAAAAACGTGCGTTAGGCTGAAAGATGGGTCGTGCGTTAGACCGGATCCCTGTGTTGACAGTTGTCAGAATATACCATACGTTAGGTTGTATCCTGGGATGAGTCGTACGTTAGACTGGATCCTTTGTGTTGAGAAATACTAGAATGAGCCGTACGTTAGGCTGTATCTGAGCTCAGATGTATTGAGAAGTGTTTGTTGGAGGTTGATCGTGTCAGCACCGATCGTAGTAACTGAATTAGATCTTGGAAAGATGGTCGTGTCTACACCGTTCGTGATGATAGAATTAGATCTTTGAATGTTGATCGTGTCAGCACCATTCGTAGTAACTGAATTAGATCTTAAGAAGATGATTATCTCTGAACTATCTCTGGAGAATATCTGGAACTAAGTATCAAAACTAAATCTTTGTCTTGATTATCTCTGAACTATCTCTAGAGAATATCCGGAACTAAGTATCAGAACTAAATCTCTCAAATGAAGCATTTTTAGACTTGGCTTGTGAGAGACAAATTTGTAGAGAATTCAATTTCCTTCAAAATGAGCTTTGGATGGGAAATTTATGATGTTCCATGTAGGAGTTATGGCTGGTCAAAGTTCAGTTGACTTTCTCCTATGAAAACCCTAATTTAGAAACTTTTGGTTTTATTGATTTATGGTCTTTTCTTGATGAATCATGATCAATCCTTAATCAAATGGTGAATGATACTTCCAAATAAGGTTGTTGACAAAAAATCAGGAGTTTTGACTGTACTTTGACGACAGTTGACTTTTAGGTCAAACTAGTCGACTGTTGACTATTTGAACTGTTATTTAAGCAATCTTGTGAATCTGAGCTTGAAAGTTGGCATGAGGATCCTTTGAATCATATGAGAGGCCATGGGATCCATTTGAGTTCTCAGAAACTGATTATACTTTAAGAAGATCAAAACCCTAGTTTGAGGATTGTTGTTTAGGAGAGAGACTGCATGCTTCCTTCTTGTATATCTTTGAGCATTTGAAAGTCAGATAGACTGAAATATGAGTAAATAGGATGGGAAAATTTTGGGGTATGACAGCTGCCCCTGTTCAATCTTCTTATACCTGAGGATGTAGATTGGGTTGTGTGCCTGTCGGAATCTGAAGGTAGAAGATGATTGAACACTAGAATACCCAGGAATTTGCCCTAGCTGAAGTAGGGACTTTTTGTAGGAGATGGGCTTAAAGATGCCATCCGGATTGATACTTGAGAGTCAGAATACGTCGTACATTAGATCATATCTGAAGGATATACTTAGGATGAGTCATACGTTAGACCGAATCCACTGTATTGATAAGTGTCAAAATAAGCCGTACGTTAGGCTATACTTGTTAGGACGAGTTATACGCTAGACTGGGTCCAGTTTGCATTGTTAAATGTCTGAAAAAAACGTGCGTTAGGCTGAAAGATGGGTCGTGCGTTAGACCGGATCCCTGTGTTGACAGTTGTCAGAATATACCATACGTTAGGTTGTATCCTGGGATGAGTCGTACGTTAGACTGGATCCTTTGTGTTGAGAAATACTAGAATGAGCCGTACGTTAGGCTGTATCTGAGCTCAGATGTATTGAGAAGTGTTTGTTGGAGGTTGATCGTGTCAGCACCGATCGTAGTAACTGAATTAGATCTTGGAAAGATGGTCGTGTCTACACCGTTCGTGATGATAGAATTAGATCTTTGAATGTTGATCGTGTCAGCACCATTCGTAGTAACTGAATTAGATCTTAAGAAGATGATTATCTCTGAACTATCTCTGGAGAATATCTGGAACTAAGTATCAAAACTAAATCTTTGTCTTGATTATCTCTGAACTATCTCTAGAGAATATCCGGAACTAAGTATCAGAACTAAATCTCTCAAATGAAGCATTTTTAGACTTGGCTTGTGAGAGACAAATTTGTAGAGAATTCAATTTCCTTCAAAATGAGCTTTGGATGGGAAATTTATGATGTTCCATGTAGGAGTTATGGCTGGTCAAAGTTCAGTTGACTTTCTCCTATGAAAACCCTAATTTAGAAACTTTTGGTTTTATTGATTTATGGTCTTTTCTTGATGAATCATGATCAATCCTTAATCAAATGGTGAATGATACTTCCAAATAAGGTTGTTGACAAAAAATCAGGAGTTTTGACTGTACTTTGACGACAGTTGACTTTTAGGTCAAACTAGTCGACTGTTGACTATTTGAACTGTTATTTAAGCAATCTTGTGAATCTGAGCTTGAAAGTTGGCATGAGGATCCTTTGAATCATATGAGAGGCCATGGGATCCATTTGAGTTCTCAGAAACTGATTATACTTTAAGAAGATCAAAACCCTAGTTTGAGGATTGTTGTTTAGGAGAGAGACTGCATGCTTCCTTCTTGTATATCTTTGAGCATTTGAAAGTCAGATAGACTGAAATATGAGTAAATAGGATGGGAAAATTTTGGGGTATGACAGCTGCCCCTGTTCAATCTTCTTATACCTGAGGATGTAGATTGGGTTGTGTGCCTGTCGGAATCTGAAGGTAGAAGATGATTGAACACTAGAATACCCAGGAATTTGCCCTAGCTGAAGTAGGGACTTTTTGTAGGAGATGGGCTTAAAGATGCCATCCGGATTGATACTTGAGAGTCAGAATACGTCGTACATTAGATCATATCTGAAGGATATACTTAGGATGAGTCATACGTTAGACCGAATCCACTGTATTGATAAGTGTCAAAATAAGCCGTACGTTAGGCTATACTTGTTAGGACGAGTTATACGCTAGACTGGGTCCAGTTTGCATTGTTAAATGTCTGAAAAAAACGTGCGTTAGGCTGAAAGATGGGTCGTGCGTTAGACCGGATCCCTGTGTTGACAGTTGTCAGAATATACCATACGTTAGGTTGTATCCTGGGATGAGTCGTACGTTAGACTGGATCCTTTGTGTTGAGAAATACTAGAATGAGCCGTACGTTAGGCTGTATCTGAGCTCAGATGTATTGAGAAGTGTTTGTTGGAGGTTGATCGTGTCAGCACCGATCGTAGTAACTGAATTAGATCTTGGAAAGATGGTCGTGTCTACACCGTTCGTGATGATAGAATTAGATCTTTGAATGTTGATCGTGTCAGCACCATTCGTAGTAACTGAATTAGATCTTAAGAAGATGATTATCTCTGAACTATCTCTGGAGAATATCTGGAACTAAGTATCAAAACTAAATCTTTGTCTTGATTATCTCTGAACTATCTCTAGAGAATATCCGGAACTAAGTATCAGAACTAAATCTCTCAAATGAAGCATTTTTAGACTTGGCTTGTGAGAGACAAATTTGTAGAGAATTCAATTTCCTTCAAAATGAGCTTTGGATGGGAAATTTATGATGTTCCATGTAGGAGTTATGGCTGGTCAAAGTTCAGTTGACTTTCTCCTATGAAAACCCTAATTTAGAAACTTTTGGTTTTATTGATTTATGGTCTTTTCTTGATGAATCATGATCAATCCTTAATCAAATGGTGAATGATACTTCCAAATAAGGTTGTTGACAAAAAATCAGGAGTTTTGACTGTACTTTGACGACAGTTGACTTTTAGGTCAAACTTGTCGACTGTTGACTATTTGAACTGTTATTTAAGCAATCTTGTGAATCTGAGCTTGAAAGTTGGCATGAGGATCCTTTGAATCATATGAGAGGCCATGGGATCCATTTGAGTTCTCAGAAACTGATTATACTTTAAGAAGATCAAAACCCTAGTTTGAGGATTGTTGTTTAGGAGAGAGACTGCATGCTTCCTTCTTGTATATCTTTGAGCATTTGAAAGTCAGATAGACTGAAATATGAGTAAATAGGATGGGAAAATTTTGGGGTATGACAGCTGCCCCTGTTCAATCTTCTTATACCTGAGGATGTAGATTGGGTTGTGTGCCTGTCGGAATCTGAAGGTAGAAGATGATTGAACACTAGAATACCCAGGAATTTGCCCTAGCTGAAGTAGGGACTTTTTGTAGGAGATGGGCTTAAAGATGCCATCCGGATTGATACTTGAGAGTCAGAATACGTCGTACATTAGATCATATCTGAAGGATATACTTAGGATGAGTCATACGTTAGACCGAATCCACTGTATTGATAAGTGTCAAAATAAGCCGTACGTTAGGCTATACTTGTTAGGACGAGTTATACGCTAGACTGGGTCCAGTTTGCATTGTTAAATGTCTGAAAAAAACGTGCGTTAGGCTGAAAGATGGGTCGTGCGTTAGACCGGATCCCTGTGTTGACAGTTGTCAGAATATACCATACGTTAGGTTGTATCCTGGGATGAGTCGTACGTTAGACTGGATCCTTTGTGTTGAGAAATACTAGAATGAGCCGTACGTTAGGCTGTATCTGAGCTCAGATGTATTGAGAAGTGTTTGTTGGAGGTTGATCGTGTCAGCACCGATCGTAGTAACTGAATTAGATCTTGGAAAGATGGTCGTGTCTACACCGTTCGTGATGATAGAATTAGATCTTTGAATGTTGATCGTGTCAGCACCATTCGTAGTAACTGAATTAGATCTTAAGAAGATGATTATCTCTGAACTATCTCTGGAGAATATCTGGAACTAAGTATCAAAACTAAATCTTTGTCTTGATTATCTCTGAACTATCTCTAGAGAATATCCGGAACTAAGTATCAGAACTAAATCTCTCAAATGAAGCATTTTTAGACTTGGCTTGTGAGAGACAAATTTGTAGAGAATTCAATTTCCTTCAAAATGAGCTTTGGATGGGAAATTTATGATGTTCCATGTAGGAGTTATGGCTGGTCAAAGTTCAGTTGACTTTCTCCTATGAAAACCCTAATTTAGAAACTTTTGGTTTTATTGATTTATGGTCTTTTCTTGATGAATCATGATCAATCCTTAATCAAATGGTGAATGATACTTCCAAATAAGGTTGTTGACAAAAAATCAGGAGTTTTGACTGTACTTTGACGACAGTTGACTCTTAGGTCAAAGTTGTCGACTGTTGACTATTTGAACTGTTATTTAAGCAATCTTGTGAATCTGAGCTTGAAAGTTGGCATGAGGATCCTTTGAATCATATGAGAGGCCATGGGATCCATTTGAGTTCTCAGAAACTGATTATACTTTAAGAAGATCAAAACCCTAGTTTGAGGATTGTTGTTTAGGAGAGAGACTGCATGCTTCCTTCTTGTATATCTTTGAGCATTTGAAAGTCAGATAGACTGAAATATGAGTAAATAGGATGGGAAAATTTTGGGGTATGACAGCTGCCCCTGTTCAATCTTCTTATACCTGAGGATGTAGATTGGGTTGTGTGCCTGTCGGAATCTGAAGGTAGAAGATGATTGAACACTAGAATACCCAGGAATTTGCCCTAGTTGAAGTAGGGACTTTTTGTAGGAGATGGGCTTAAAGATGCCATCCGGATTGATACTTGAGAGTCAGAATACGTCGTACATTAGATCATATCTGAAGGATATACTTAGGATGAGTCATACGTTAGACCGAATCCACTGTATTGATAAGTGTCAAAATAAGCCGTACGTTAGGCTATACTTGTTAGGACGAGTTATACGCTAGACTGGGTCCAGTTTGCATTGTTAAATGTCTGAAAAAAACATGCGTTAGGCTGAAAGATGGGTCGTGCGTTAGACCGGATCCCTGTGTTGACAGTTGTCAGAATATACCATACGTTAGGTTGTATCCTGGGATGAGTCGTACGTTAGACTGGATCCTTTGTGTTGAGAAATACTAGAATGAGCCGTACGTTAGGCTGTATCTGAGCTCAGATGTATTGAGAAGTGTTTGTTGGAGGTTGATCGTGTCAGCACCGATCGTAGTAACTGAATTAGATCTTGGAAAAATGGTCGTGTCTACACCGTTCATGATGATAGAATTAGATCTTTGAATGTTGATCGTGTCAGCACCATTCGTAGTAACTGAATTAGATCTTAAGAAGATGATTATCTCTGAACTATCTCTGGAGAATATCTGGAACTAAGTATCAAAACTAAATCTTTGTCTTGATTATCTCTGAACTATCTCTAGAGAATATCCGGAACTAAGTATCAGAACTAAATCTCTCAAATGAAGCATTTTTAGACTTGGCTTGTGAGAGACAAATTTGTAGAGAATTCAATTTCCTTCAAAATGAGCTTTGGATGGGAAATTTATGATGTTCCATGTAGGAGTTATGGCTGGTCAAAGTTCAGTTGACTTTCTCCTATGAAAACCCTAATTTAAAAACTTTTGGTTTTATTGATTTATGGTCTTTTCTTGATGAATCATGATCAATCCTTAATCAAATGGTGAATGATACTTCCAAATAAGGTTGTTGACAAAAAATCAGGAGTTTTGACTGTACTTTGACTCCACTATTTAGGAATTGAAACAATGCCTGTACATCGTCAGCATAGTCCGTTCAAAAGCATACTATATGAGGTTGCGGTATCATTTTCGTCATCCTCCTTCAAAAGGCATACAACTTTAACAGGAGTCGAATATCACACAACATATGCAAAGTAAAGACACAATTTAAACGAGTGATAGCGAAATAATTTATTCAAGACAAACATATGCAATGCACTAATGATGATTATTAAAACAGATAATGTCTATCATAAGTCGAATGTTCAAACAAACAGAAAAGAAAATTTGCAAATAAAAGTAAATCTAATGATTCGAAAGACATCCTTCTAGACATCCACAGCATCAGCAGTCTTGTTGTGATTAGACATGGGAGCAGTGATCACGTTAGGGGTTGCAGGAGGGTCGAACTCAATTTCACCTGCGTCGATCATATCTTGGATCTTATTCTTCAACGGCCAACAATTCTCTGTGTCATGTCCAGGACTATTAGAATGATATGCGCACCTCGCATTGGGTTTATAGCTAGGAGCAGAGGTGTTAGGATTTTTAGGAGGATCCCTCAGGGGAACCAAATTTTCCTTTAGCAGATGTTGTAAGGCTTGAGCTAGCGACATATTGATCTTTGTGAATTGACGCCTGGGTGTGTCTTGTTTGCTTTGATGACCTTGTTGAGGTGCTGGTATGGAGATCAGAACTTCCCCAATAGATTGGTCATGGTTTCTCCTTTTATACCCATATACAGCATTGGACTCTGACTTCCCATTGAAATGCTTCTTTGTAGCACCTGAGGATGTAGCCACTTGAATCTTACCACTTCGGATGCCACTCTCGACACGTTCCCCAGTCAGTATAAGTTCAGTGAATCCAGATGATGAACTTCCCAGCAAATGACTATAGAAAGGACCAGTCAGTGT
Organism: Vicia villosa; assembly: GCF_029867415.1. Lineage (NCBI taxonomy): Eukaryota > Viridiplantae > Streptophyta > Magnoliopsida > Fabales > Fabaceae > Vicia > Vicia villosa. The sequence continues at coordinate 85,525,624 of NC_081184.1, forward strand.
ACTCACGAACATATCTACCAACTCTCGGTCAGCTAAGGGAGGTTGAAATCTTCCAGCCAGATCCCTCCATTTCTGAGCGTACTCTTTAAAACTTTCCTTCGGACCCATAGACATGCTTTATAGTTGCATGCGAGTCGGCGCAAGGTCAGTATTGTATTGGTATTGCTTATAGAAAGCAGTTGCCAAGTCTTCCCATGTGTGAATGTTGGTACCCTCTAGTTGATAGTACCACTCGAGTTGGGTTCCAGATAAGCTCTCTTGGAAAAAGTGGATCCATAGCATCTTGTCAGCAGTATGAGGCTGACTCTTCCTTACATAAGACTTTAAGTGCAGTTTCGGACAAGAGACCCCATCGTATTTAGCAAAGGTGGGAGTCTTGAACTTCGGAGGGATGACAACTCCAGAGATGGGTCCTAGTTCCTCAAAATCTAGACCAGGTACCTTCTGACTTTCCATGGCTTTCATACGTTCTTCCAGCAAATTGTATTTGTCATCTGGATGTTCATCCTCATGGTAATAGTCCTCTTCTTCTTTGGAGGGCTTGGCAGAATCATGGTTACTTTTTGCATCAGTTTTGATACTAGCATCATCATCTTGTTCTTCGTCGTCACTGTCTTCAGAGACTTCGACTTCCCTGAGTTGCAAGATCGGTCTAAGCTTTTTCCCCAGAGTCTTCTTACCTTTCTTCTTCTTTTTAGTCAGCATGGCTTTCAGCTCTTCTTGCCCCTAGGACAAATTCAGAATCAGGGCTTGGAACTCAGCGTTTTGAGCTTGGAGATCCTTAACTAATTGTTCGAGATTCATGATGCTGAAATAAACAGCGAGGAGGTGAGAAACCTGTGGTAGGAACCTGTGATGCGATGTTATGAATGCAAATGCAATATTTTCAAGGATCTTTAAGGAATATAGTTAGCACATTTAGAGAATGATTTGGTCGCATCTTCGTTCGAAGAAGTCTGATTCCGGGATGTTCTTCTTTGGGAATCAAGCTCACCATATCCAGTGGGTCATAGCCTCTGATTCGGGATACCTCTGAATTTTAAGGTATATGGCTAAAGGAAAATAAATCCTCTTGCCCCTTGATAGGTACAATGTCTCTGATTTGGAAGACAAATGGCCAGAGGAAAGTAAATCCTCTTGCCCCTTGATTAGGATTTCAGTCCTTGATAAGAGCACCTGAAATTATGCGTCCTATTAATTCCTAGGATCCTTGAAAGGGTTAGTTAATATGATATGTTATGATGTCATGATGTCATGCACATGTAATGCATTAAGTAAAGCATAAGGTAATAAGGACAAAGTGTCCTACAAGCAAAACCTGCAAGGAAATCAAAGGGTTAGATAACAAACAACTCACACAAGAGTCCTAAGTTTAAAGGCTTGCATGAAGTATGACCAGGTAACTACCCTTCCCAAAGGTACTTCTATGGATAAAGAGATTTCAGCAACAGGTTCTACCAGTGACCCAGAATTGTCAGCCCCTTCTAACGCACCCTCGAACATGATACATGCATACCACGCAATGATACTTTAAGAAGAAACCTATCTGAGTTGTAGTATCGGGTCGCGACCATAACTTAGCATGCACCAAGAATAGCCCTCCCACTACGTTCCTAAAAGTTAAGATGGGTTAAAGGTGACTAAAGGTCCTATAGTGATAACGTGAAAATATAACGTATATTTGATTCGATTAACATAGATTATATCTGCATTTTAGATCATTTATATTATATTATTTCGATATTACGCTGGTATTTTCTCACTTTATTTCAGGTATTAAAATTATCCCGAGTTCGACTAAAAGAAGAAAATCATGACATTTTTCGAGGAATTGTCTGAAGAAGTGGAGAAAAATAAAAGACCGCATTTGAAAGCCCAAGACCCAATTAAGGAAAGTGGAAGAAGAAAATATATATATATATATATATATATATATATATATATATATATATATATATATATATATATATATATATATATATATATATATATATATATATATATATATATATGAGGGGGGGGGGGGGGGGCGCCCATACCACTTATGGGGCCCTCACCTCCACTCTTCATTCAACGTTTTTCCAAGAAAAAGGAAAAAGAAAATAAAGAAAATGAAAGAAGGAAGGGGGGCGCCCATAGCAATATTGGGGCCCTCACCCCCACTTAGTTGTTCCTCACGTGAAGTAAAAGAAGAAAGAAGCAAAGGGGGGCGCCCATAGTCATGTTGGGGCCCCCGCCCCAAGTCTCTAATTTAAGCCCAATTTTACAAGCTATGCATATCACGTTTTCCACTTGCCCACAGTCTACCACTTGCCCAGGTTTTTCTCTCCACTCCGCAAGAATCTCCATCAAGTCCAAGTTACCAATTCTTCAGCAAAAGAACCTACTGCTCCGGAATTTTCTCCATCAACCGTCCAAGTCTTCTATTATAAAAGGCAAAGAGGAACAGAAAGAGGGGTTCGGAGAATTTTACCCATTCAAGAGTAATAACCTAGTTTTCCTTTTCATTTTAATTTGCTGCAATTAGTTCCCAGATTTAAGTTTAATTTCCATTCCTGTTTCGAATTCCTGCACCGTTTAAGCACTTAATTTCTGCACCGGAAATTAAGTGCATTTGATTTTTATTTCAAGCTTAAGAATTTAGTATTAGATTTAGGAAATTTACTGTTCGTTTCAAAGTTCCAGTTTCTGCATTTAGTCTGTATCCAAGAAGAACAAGTTTCTGCTACTTCAATTTAATTCCAGGTTTTTTTATTTATATGCTTCTGTCATTAATATTCGTATTTGATATCATGCTTGAATATATGTCTGTTTATCGTCTTTATTCTGGAACTATTATTAATATTATGTCTGGCTAATTACTTTGTACCGGTGTGCTAACCATTAACCGAATGAATTAATAATCACTGATTGCATAAAACTATACTAAAATCATTTTCTGGTTCTGATTTCTAAATTAATTGTTAAAAAGGATTTCTTTTTACCATAGTAGAAATTCAGTTAAGGTACAAAACTAAGATAACGACAGTTTGAGGTTTTTACCGGATAGTGGAAATCAAACATCAGCTCTAAATACAACGAAAGTGTTTTAGAGTTGATTGTATTTTATTTAAATTTCAAAAAGTATTTTCGGTTTGTGATAATTTAGCGAAAGCAAATATATTAGAACTGTCAGTATAATTAGAGTCAATAGACGCGAAGGCGACAGGCGAAGATTTTTTATTTAAATAACTTATTCTGAAAATATTTTATGGATCGAATTATGCATAAGATTACTAACTCGATGGTCGATGAAAGCACACCGGTATATCAATTCTCATTATTTAATTAAAACCAAATTTAATTTCGTGTTTCACAATCAATAACAAATCGATAGCCTTAGCTGCCATTAGCAACGAAACCCCGCATTATTTGACCCTCAGTCCTTGTGGGTTCGATAATCTTTTAAAACTTAACGACTAAGCTGTATACTTGCAGTGAAATCCCGATTGACTTATACAAAATCCCGATCAAGTTTTTGGCGCCGTTGCCGGGGACTGATTTTAGTCAATAGTGCGATTTACCCGTTGCGCGATAGACTAAGGCAACAAATTTTATTTTTCCTTTTACGTCGATTGTATGCCAAGTACTCGCTCAAAAAGCGATACCTTAGTACAGACGACGAGCGGACCTGAGCGTCTTATTAACGTAAGACGAGCTATCAGGAAATACTGTTCAGATCACAACATTCCCTTTCCTCTCAGATTCCGAAAAGGAATCAGCCGCTAAGTCAGAATCTGACTCCGACCAAGAATCCGAAGAAGAACTCAAGCCGAAAGTAGAAATGGCCGAAGGACCGTGAAACCTTCCACTCAGAGAATATTCCACCCTATCTCAACTAGAGCCCCACAAGAGCATCGTTAACCCTGCTATTAATTGAAACGATTTCGAGCTGAAGCCGTCATTGATATCAGCCATTCAACAACGTCAATTTTCCGGTGTTCCTACCGATGATCCTAACGAACATTTAACAACGTTCATCCAATTTGCTGATACTGTGATAGCCAATGGAGTAACTGCCGATGCAATAAGACTATGCCTTTTTCCCTTCTCCCTGAGAGATAGAGCTTGGGCTTGGTTGCAATCCTTGCCACAAAATTTTGTCACGACGTGGGAAGAACTGAAGACTGTTTTCTTAGCGCGTTATTTTCCTCCTAGCAAAACAGCTGCATTACGAGCACAAATCAATGGATTCAGACAAAAGGACACCGAATCTCTTTTCGACGCATGGGAGCGATATAAGGACATGATGCGAATGTGCCCACATCACGGAGTAGAAGACTGGCTCGTCGTTCATACATTTTATAATGGACTGTTGTACAACACGAGGTTGTCAATAGATGCCGCTGCTGGTGGCACACTTATGGATAAGCCGTATGACGAAGCCTATCAACTAATTGAAAACATGGCTCAAAATCATTACCAATGGGGAAGCGAAAGAACTCCTGTGGAAAAATCTCAAACTAAAGGCGGAATGTACGAAATTAGTAGCCTAGACAAAGTGAACGCTAAGGTAGATGCCCTTACCTAAAAGCTAGAAAGTTTGACCTTACCACCCGCAGCCACCGTGGCTGTTGTAACTCCAAACTGCGAATTATGTGGAGTTCTTGGACATGCTGCCCTCGAATGTGCTATTTTGGCAGGAGTCTCGGTTGATCAAGTTAACTACGCTCAAGGGAATCCGTATTCCAACACCTACAATCCTGGCTGGAAGAATCATCCTAATTTTTCGTACAAAAATAACAACGCTCTGTTTGTACCGAATCAAGCACCTGCTGTACCGCCAGGTTACCAAAAACCTGCTTCTAACACCCCTAATATGCCTAATGTTCCTAGAAAGTCTAACCTTGAAATTATGATGGAAAATTTCATTGCTACCCAAGCTTAACAAAATAAGGATTTCCTCAACCAAAATGTTCACACCGGTGAACAATTGAAGCAATTAGCAACTACGGTAGATGCCCTAGCGACCCATAATAAGATGTTAGAAACTCAGATTGCTCAAGTGGCCCAACAACAAGCAACTACTTCCGCACCTGCTGGATCATTTCCTGGTCAACCACAACCCAATCCTAAAGGGCACGCTAATGCCATAACACTACGAAGTGGAACTGAGTTAGATGGACCAATCGATCCAAGGCTTCAGAACCCAACCATGTATCAGAAACTTGATAAAGCGACTGAAAAACCTAGAGAACAACCTGAAACTGAAAAGGAGGATGAGAATGAAGAGGCATCTGAAAAAGAGAAACCTTACGTGCCTCCCCCGCCATATAAACCATCGATTCCATATCCTAAAAGACTTGCTAAGTCTAAGAATGAGGGACAATTTAAGAAATTCGTAGAGCTTCTGAAATAACTAAATGTTACCATTCCTTTTACAGAAGCTATTAACCCAAATGCCCTCATATGCTAAGTTCTTAAAGGAGATCTTATCCAACAAGAAAAAGATAGTAGAAAATGAAACTGTTACACTAACTGCTGAGTGTAGCGCTATCATTCAAAACAACATGCTTCCTAAACTAAAAGACCCTGGTAGTTTCTCTATACCTTGTGTAATTGGGAAATTCGTAATAGACAAAGCCTTATGTGATTTAGGAGCCAGTGTTAGTTTAATGCCTCTATCTATTTGTGAAAAACTCAAATTAGGTGAACTAAGACCAACAAGAATGTCATTGCAATTAGCTGACCGATCTGTCAAGTTTCCCGTAGGAATGCTTGAGAATGTACCTGTTCGTATAGGACAATTCTATATTCCTACTGACTTCATAATAATGGACATTAAAGAGGACTCTAATATCCCTATTATACTAGGAAGGCCATTCTTAGCAACTGCTGGTGCCATTATAGATGTCAAGAAAGGAAAGCTAACTTTCGAGGTCGGTGAAGAGAAAGTAGAGTTTATTCTCTCCCAATTCTTCAAAGCCCCAACCATAGACGATTCCTGTTGTTTCTTAGACGTTATTGATGAATGCGTTAAAGAAATGGAGAAACAACAAAACACCTACTCTGAAGTTCTAAAAATACCAATGCCACCTATTTTCGAGGACGATAACTGGCGTGAGGAATACCAAGATAACAATTTAAGTGAATGCCTAGCATTAACCCCTGATCCTATTCCTTGCCCTAAGAAACCTGCTATAGAACTTAAAACACTACCCAAAGATTTAAGGTATGAATTCCTAGATGAAGAACTTGAACGGCCTGTTATAGTAAACGCTGACCTTGGACAGATTGAAACTGAAAAGTTACTCAATGTCCTTAGAAAATATCCGACCGCTTTAGGCTATAACATATCTGATCTAAAGGGAATAAGCCCCTCTATTTGCATGCATCGCATTATGCTCGAGGAAGACTGTAAGACCTCGCGAGAACATCAAAGACGAATCAATCCGATTCTAAGCGATGTAGTGAAAAAGGAAGTTCAAAAGCTGTTAGAAGCAGGAATCATATACCCTATATCCGATAGTAAGTGGGTAAGCCCTGTACATGTCGTACCCAAGAAAGGAGGTGTCACTGTCATTACAACCCCTAAAGGCGAATCAATAGCGCAACGCACTCAAACTGGATGGCGAATGTGTATTGATTACAGAAAACTCAACAAAGCCACTCGAAAGGATCATTTTCCTTTACCTTTCATTGACCAAATGCTCGAACGACTGGCTAAACACTCCCATTTCTGCTATTTATATGGTTACTCAGGATTCTTTCAAATACCTATCCATCCTGATGACCAAGAAAAGACGACGTTCACCTGTCCTTATGGCACATTCGCCTACAGACGATCGTTCGAATTGTGTAACGCACCCGCGACATTTCAAAGATGCATGATGTCGATCTTTGCTGATTTTCTCGTTGGCATGATGGAAGTATTCATGGATGATTTCTCCGTATGTGGAGAAAGTTTTGAAGGATGTCTTTCGAACCTGGAGATGGTACTTAAACGATGCGTAAGTGTCAACTTAGTACTAAATTGGGAAAAATGCCATTTCATGGTAAGACAAGGAATCGTTGTAACACCCTTCTAAACCCCCGCGGAAAATATAATATATTCAGAGTAATAACACATCAAGGATGCTACAATTATTAAATAAATAAAAACCTCAAGTCGATTGTCATGCTTTATTAAGATTAAACCAAACTTCAAACATGTGTTCATCACAGCGGAAACTTATTTTTAACAATGTAAGGAACATATCCAAACAGTTCAACAATACATAATCCATAATCAAAATAGCAACAAAGTATCTCAAGTAACGCTAAGACTAAACGATCCCAGTGTTACAATCAGAGCATGACTCGACACGAACTACGGGCTAGCCTACAAGCTATCTTCACCCGGTCAAGACGCCGCTACATCCTTAATCTGAAATCATCAAAGTAAGGGTGAGTTTCATTCGAATTAATAACCATTATACAATCATAAGCAATAAAGTCTCATAGCAATTATCATCCACTCATCATACATCAAATCGGAATTTGTTATAACAACCAAACATCAGTACATAAGCATATTCTATCACTCCACACAATCATTCAGTCATATCATAATATAATGCAATGAATGAACTGACACTAATGCATGTGGTACCATCCATGGGATAAACCCATCCAACCGATCTTTTTCATCACCAAGATACAGTTTTAACCAGCACAAATTCCACACAATGGGAATTATGCCCACCAGTTGATCCACTTTCATCACCAGGATCCATCACCAAAAATGTATGCGAATGAATGCAACATATAACATGCTTACAACATCACCAATCCGATGTATTCACATTGTTTCATTCTCATCACCAATTCATCACCAATAAGCATGTATATATATATATATATATATATTCTTAGCATTCATTCAAACATGTCACACGCATACATGAAAGACATCATCCAATAAATAGTATAAACACGAATGAAAACTCGGACTTTACGTCCACACTACCTATTCATCATATAGGCCTTTAACTCAGCTTCGCAATGCTCAAAACGGCACATAAATCGGATATTCGATTCAAAAGTTATGGGATTTTAGAGATAAAACATTTTTAGAAAAAATGCTGCAGAACCCGGGTTGTCCCTACATGGGAACCGGTTCCTGGCAGCTTCCCAAAACACGCCCCTGATTTTTACTATGGGGAAACGGGTTGTCCTTACATGGGAACCGGTTCCCAGCTACCCAGAATCCACACGCTCTGTTTTTTATAAGGGGGAACCGGTTCGTCCCACATGGGAACCGGTTCCTACGTACCTGCACAGCCAAATTCATCATTTTGACAGCATTTACCCTATCCCATTTCCCCAATTTCAGGTACATACGAACATAGCACACAAGTACCATCAATTTTCACATCAACACACATTTCAGACAAGTTTTATCCAAGTATTAACAGCATATATCATGAGTATTAACAGAATCATGTAATTCATACAAATTCATCAAAACCTAACAAATTCCCAAACCCGACACGTACGATTGAACTAGATAACAATCCTAATCAATCCTACTACCTACAATCGCATAAGGATTACTAACCCGAAGAATCCCCCCTTACCTCAGAGTCGAATCTTCGAAGTTCTCCTTCCCTTTAGGCTCTTCTGACTTTCACGTGTTCTTCAGTTCCAAAATCTTCTTCTTCTGCTTCTGCTTCTCTTTCTCCAATTTTTCCTTTATTTTATGAAAATAAAATAAAATATTCTTTGACTTCAGTGCTCGACCAACACCCGTCGTAGGAGTTACTCTCAGTAACACATGATCTCCCTCTTGAAATTCAAGTGTTCTTCTCCTCTTGTCATGATAGCTCTTCTGAAGACTTTGAGAAGCCTTCATCTTCTCTTGAATCATCTTAATCTTTTCCGTCGTCTCTTGAACAATTTCTGGTCCAATCACTGCACTTTCACCAGATTCATACCAACAAAGTGGTGTCCTACACCTCCTACCATACAAAGCTTCAAATGGAGCCATACCAATACTCGAATGGTAGCTGTTGTTGTAAGTAAATTCAATCAACGACAAGTAACTATCCCATGTACCACCTCTTTCCAATACACAAGCACGCAATAGATCTTCCAATGATTGAATCGTCCTTTCAGTCTGACCATCAGTCTGTGGATGATAAGCAGAACTCAACCTTAATTTAGTACCCAAGGCCTTCTGTAACCCTTCCCAAAATCTGGACGTAAATCTTGGATCTCTATCTGATATGATACTCGAAGGAATACCATGCAAACTTACTATTTTCTCAATGTACAACTGTGCCAACCTTTCCATCGAATAATCCATCCTCATCGGTATGAAGTGAGCAGACTTCGTCAGTCTATCCACAATAACCCAAATGGCTTCATAGTTCTTAGCTGTTCTTGGCAATCCAGATACAAAGTCCATGGATATGCTATCCCACTTCCATTCAGGAATAAATAAAGGCTGCATAGTCCCATACGGCTTCTGATGTTCGATCTTTGACTTCTGACAAGTCAAACAAGAATAAACAAATTCAGCTATTTCCTTTTTCATTCCCGGCCACCAGAATAACTTCTTCAAATCATGGTACATCTTAGTAGCACCAGGGTGAATACTCAATCCACTACGATGTCCTTCTTCCAAGATACTCTTCTTCAGTTCAGTGACGTCAGGGATACAAACACGGTCGCCAAATCTCATTATGCCATTCTCATCAATTCTGAACTCACCTCCTTTTCCTTGGTTAATCAAAGTCAATCTGTCAACTAGTCCCACATCTTCCTTCTGCCTTTCTCTGATTTCATCAAGAATTCCACTTGTCAGCTTTAACATACCTAACTTGATACTATTCGAAGTGCCTTCACATACCAAACTTAAGTCCCGGAATTGCCCAATCAAATCTAGTTCTCGCACCATCAACATTGACATATGCAAGGACTTCCTACTCAAAGCATCAGCAACAACATTCGCCTTACCCAGATGGTAATTCAGCTCAAAATCATAATCTTTAAGGAACTCTAACCACCTCCTCTGTCTCATATTAAGCTCTTTCTGATCAAATAAGTACTTCAAACTCTTATGATCACTAAACACCTCGAATCGTGAACCATAAAGATAATGTCTCCATAATTTCAACACAAACACCACTGCTGCCAACTCTAAGTCATGAGTCGGGTAATTCTTCTCATGCACTTTAAGTTGTCTCGACGCATAAGCGACTACTTGTTGGTTCTGCATTAGTACACCTCCAAGTCCCATCAATGAAGCGTCACAATATACAACAAAATATTCTGCCGGATTCGGCAAAATTAAAATAGGAGCACTAGTCAGCCTCTTCTTTAATTCTTGGAATCCTTCTTCGCATTTCGAGTCCCAAACGAATGCTTGACCCTTCCTAGTCAACTTCGTCAACGGTAGAGCTAACTTTGAAAATCCTTCTATAAACTTCCGATAGTAACCTGCAAGACCCAGAAAGCTACAAATTTCAGTAACGGACTTCGGAGCTTCCCACTGAGACACGGCTTCTACCTTTGTCGGATCTACGGCAATACCATTCTTGGAAATTACATGACCCAAGAAACTCACTTCACTTAACCAGAAATCACATTTCGACAGTTTGGCATAAAGCTTCTTCTCTTTCAACACTCCCAACACAATTCTGAGATGCTCTGCATGTTCTTCTTCGCTTTTGGAATATATCAGAATGTCGTCAATGAACACCACAACGAACTTATCAAGATAAGGGTGAAAAATCCTATTCATGTATTCCATGAAAACACCAGGTGCGTTAGTAACTCCAAACGGCATCACAGTGTATTCATAATGACCATACCTCGTTCTGAACGCAGTCTTCTGAATATCGTCCGTCTTCACACGAATCTGATGATACCCAGACCTCAAATCAATTTTACTGAATATACTAGCTCCGACCAACTGATCCATAAAATCATCAATCCTCGGCAGTGGATACCGATTCTTGATAGTAACTTTATTCAGTTGTCTGTAGTCTACATACAACCTCATAGATCCTTCCTTCTTCTTTACCAATAACACCGGTGCACCCCACGGTGACACACTTGGACGGATGAACTCCTTCTCTAACAATTCTTCTAATTGACTCTTCAATTCGGTCAATTCAGATGCTGACATTTTATAAGGTGCCATCGATATAGGACTGGTTCCAGGAACTAACTCAATGGCAAACTCTACTTCCCTTTCAGGTGGTAGCTCTCTAACATCTTCTGGAAAAACTTCTGGAAATTCTCGTACCACTGGTAATTCATTACTCACCACTCTTCCTTTCACTTCCATCCACGCAAAAAGCATAAACACGGCTGCCCCGTCTTGAATTGCTTCACCCACCTGTCTTACAGTCATCGCTAACTCCTCGACACTAACCTCTTCAGGAAAGATGACCGTCTTCGCAAAACAATTAATATGAACTCGGTTAAATTGCAACCAGTTCATCCCCAAAATAATGTCAAGTTGTTCGAGTGGAAGGCACACTAAGTCCATTCCAAACTTCCTACCAAATATATCAATAGGGTGTGGTGTCGTTTTCTTTTACCTCCCCGTTTCACTTGGGAGGACGGCACGCTAGACCCTTCACGCGAAATTTGGAAGGAGAATGCGCCCGTGGTGGGATGAATTTTATTTCAGTTCTTCCTACGATATCACACGAACTTTCTTATTTGTCCTACGAGTAGGAAAGGGGAAAAAAGATCTCAACTAAACCCTAGGAGTTTGCTAAGTGTGGGGATTTACACCTAGACTAGAAATTCTGGAGTCCGGGAGGTCGGTTATACATAGGGAAGTGTTTAAACACCCTACATATCTGTAGTACTCTACAGGAACCTTCTCTGTGTCATTGTGATTGTGTTTGCTGCTAATGATTGGGAAAGTTTCTCCTTTGTGTTAGGAGAAGGAATTGAATTGATTTAAAGAAAGACAGACAGATAGACAGACTGACTATTTTTGGTATTTTATTAGCTCGCTGAGATTCCTTGTGAACCTCATGCCTACATATCCCTAGTGGAAGTCAGAGCTTAATGTAGTTCGGGGAACTAACTAGGGAAATTAATGTTTTTGGTGCCTTGCTTGAAGCTCAAGGTTGAAGCTTGGAATTAAATCTCTGTTTACAGTAAAGAGACATGAAATTATCTCTACAGAGAGGTATTTGTACTATTCTACCACAAACATTTAAAAGAGTGACAGAATAACTGGATTCATTTCATTCAAGAGGGGGACCTTACTTGTGTGTACAAGTATGCCAGTCAGATGCCTCTTAAATGAAAGAAAGATGCTCGTCCAAATTAGGGAAAGTTGTCACATGTCTGGGTTTTACTGCCAGCTCATGCCTTTCAAAATCCTAAATGGGAGACTTGATTAAAATTGAAATTGAAATTGAAATGTTTGTTTGTTTGAATGTGGTAGAGTAGTAAAAATATCTCTCTATAGAGATAAGCTATGTCTATCTACTGTATAAAAGATTTGACTTTAGCTGGCTTGAATGAGGCCCAAGCTTGAGGCTTTTTGATTGATTAATTAATATTATTGAGGATTAATTACAGGGTATTTTTGTGTTCTGTACAAAGCCCAGAATTGAGGCTGACTCTACTTAGGGAGACTCTATTTGTGTGCCTTGTACAAAGCCCAAGGTTGTGGCTAACTATTGAGGATAATTGAATGAATGACTCTATTTTATGTGCCTTGTACAAAGCCCAAGGTTGTGGCTGACTCTAGCTAGGGAAAACACTATTTTCTGCCTTGTACAAAGCCCAAGGTTGTGGCGGACTCTTAAATGAATTAAGTATGTATGACTATATGGGGAAAGATCCTAAGTGTTAGGAATCTTTGACACATGAAAATATGGTTTATCTGCCTTGTACAAAGCCCAAGGTTGTGGCTACTGAGTGATGAAGGACTCACTGGGGAGACTCTATTATCTGCCTTGCACAATGCCCAAGGTTGAGGCTGACTCTTGACAGGGGAGTTTTATTGTTTGGGTGCCTTGTATGAAGCCCAAGGTTGAGGCTAACTGTTTTTGTTGGTTTTAACTCTACTGGAGATTAAAAAGACTGTTTTTCTTTTGGAAGCTAACCCTTTCCAGGGATTTTGATTCAGCTGGTGAATTTGTCTATTAAAAGACTGACTTTTATCATGTTTTTTTTTGGAAGCTAACCCTTTCCAGGGATTTTGACTCTTTTGGGGAAATTGTCTCCTAAGAGAATGAAGTCTATTATTTATTTATTAATTTTGGAGGCTAACCCTTTCCAGGGATTTTAAGATTGAAAAAAAGATGGCAGAAAGATTATCTAGTGGAGACTCTTTGTTTAAAGCCCAAGATGAAGGCTGACTCAATGCTGAGGATGACCAAAACATAGATCCTAGACTCTACTAAGGAGGATTGATGAAGATAAGGGTGACAGAGACTGTCCATGTCTCTCATTCCAAAAAGTGTACTCAATGTGAAATTGAGACAAACTTAGCTTGTTTTAAGTCTGGTTTAAATTGGAAGAAACTCACCAGGGTAGGCTAAAAGGTGACTAAAGACCTGTTCCTATGTTTGTAAGAAACCTGATGGGTCCTTGTATACAAGCTCAAGAGGAAGCTGGAAATGCTTTTAAGAAGCCTATGGGTCCTTGTACAAAGCCCAAGAGGAGGCTAATCGAGGGTCCTTGTTGTAGCACAAGAGAAAGCTTATGTGGTTTTGAACTTATTTTGGCTCTAAGCAAATGGGTAAGAGGTTTCACCGGGAATAATTCCTCTTTGGGTGGATGTGTCCTATTATTTGGATTCTAAGGTTTTTGCCAAGATGTTTCACCGGGAATAATTCATCTTGGGGGTTTGAACTACAGATCTCTAATTAGGAAAGAGCCTTCACCGGGAAGACATTCTCAATCCTAGGTCATATTCCTATAATATATATAGTTTAACTGTCCTAAGGTTTATACTCAAACGCAGTTCTAAACTAATATATGCACAGTTTATATTTGACAGTAATTTAAATAAAGACTGTAAATTGAAAGCTTGTAAAGCCTAACCTGGATGGAGTGGAGGCCATTGAAGAAGTATGTACAGAGCCTCAACAGTATTTTTGTTGTTTTGTTGATAACAGTTGAATATATATGATAAACAGTTAATGGTTTTGAAAACAGAAGAAGTGAAGATGGACAAAGGTCACATAGGTATCTGAAGAGTTTCACCGGGAATAATGCCCTTCAAATACCAGAAGAATGTTTTGAAAACAGAAAGAAGATTTTGAAAATACAGTTTTGAAAACAAGCTAAGAAGAGAAGGTGTTTGGGACTTACACTCTATTAGAGGCCCAATTTAAAAAATGGTTTACTGTTTATGAAAACAGTTGAAAAGATACGGGGTTCTGTTGTTTGAAAACCTTGATTGTCTGTTTACTTTGAAGTTTGAACATAATTTGAATTTTGACAAAAGTCAACTTAATTGAAGTACAGACAAAATCTATACCTAATTAAGACCTAAATGATTAGGGTTTTTATCATATAATTACTCACACAATTAATTAGATTAATACAAAGTGAAAATGTATATTAAGTATTTAAGAAAATAACTTAAAACATATGATTTTAAACCTAATTAAAATATAGGAAATAAATAATATTTTTATGATTTTTTTGATTAAACACAAAATATATGTATTAAGTGACATGTGTGTGAAAAATGAAGTAAAAATGACTTAATTTGATAGATTAAATAATTAAGTGAAGTTTGTATAAAAAAGAAAGAAAATAAGGGGTAAAAAATTGGTTTGGCCCTAGTATGGTTCGAACCCACGCCCCTTTGGTCACACCACAAAACAATAACCAACTGAGCTGCGCGCGCAGCTTGTTATTCAGATGCAACGAATTGTTTATATTTTAAAAAGACCCATGAGATTCAAATTTCGCGCGCCACCATCTTCGTCTTCAACCTTGAGCTCAGAAATTTTGAATTTCTAACTCCCTTGTTTCTCAACCAAATGGTGTGATGTAAACATCAATTTTGCTTGATTTTGGACGAGGAACATGGCCATGGATTCAGAATTTATTTATCTTAAGTGTAACTAACTAATTTTAGCATGAACACGAAGAACACGTAAACCCTAATTTTAAAATTAAATGATGCACAAGATGAATAAATGAATGATGATAGAGGGTTTTTAATCCTCTGATGATGCTGAACAAGATAGAATCGAGCTATTTCATAAAGAGTACTTGAATTAAGGAGCTGGAGCTTGAAAACTTACCTCTGAAAATGGAGGTCGTGAGGATGATTGAGAGCACCTGGGCTTGTATGGATGATCTGGATAGCTTCCTTGTAACCCAGTGATGCTAACTGAATGCTTATTGTGACTTGAATCCTTCTGAATTGTTCTATGGACCTCCCTCGATTTCAGCTTCAAGTGAACATGGAGGTTGTTGAATTTGGAGTTACAGATGAGCTGCAGCCATCTGGTTAGCTTCACTATGACCAGAGGAACGTGTCTGGATGCTTGGCTTTGTTGGAAACTCTTTGAATTGCTCGATGGTCCTCCAACTGCAAGTGCTCCAAAATGAACTCGATAATGGTGTTCTTCTACTTACAGAAGTGATCCAGGTGCTTGGATCACCTCAAATGAACCCCCTGAGGATGATAGAAGGCTTACTTTTCAAAGATGAGCCTTGGTTTGAAGAAATCGATTCTTCTTGCCAAAGAACTTTGAAAAACAATAAGCAAAAGGAGAGAATGAGAAAGCAAGTATTATGGTTGCTTTGGTGTGATTTTGAATGAGGAATGCCTCTATATTTATAGGCAAATGGTTCAGTACTGAAGTAGAGGAGTGAGCTTCCTTAGTGAAGTTGATTTGCTTTCTTAGCCATGAAGAAAGTTTGGAAAATATCCAAGTGCAATGATGCATTTTCGGGCTAGCTTCCCCAACCATTGATCTTGCAGGATCTTGGGGGACATTTCTGATTCAGAGGAGGGTTCCAATTGGCTAGTGAGAAGATTCCTTGATGATTCATCATTTGCCATAAATTCAAGAATGTAATCATTACTTAATCACATGGCTTGGTTTTGGAATATTCTCTTCAATCTTTATGCAATGATGGAAATTGATGCATGGTATGTTTTCAGATGCATTAGAGGTCGTGTAGCACCACTTAGTGAAGCAAGATGCACAAAATTGCAAAGTTCCAAATTGTACATGACCTATAATTTTAGTTTATGAGGCCAACTTTGGACAAGCATAACTCTTAGCTCAAATTGAATTTGGAGAAGGTTGAACACAATTTGGAAAGCCCTAAACATCTACTTTAAATCATTAGTTTATGTCTTCTTCAGAATCCTTTGGGAAATTTGTGAAAAATGAGGCCAAAGTTGGAAGAAAACTAGGTTAAAACACTTAGAAAAATTTCTAAGTGTTTATGACCTAAACTTCAAAATTTCCAAAACTTCATAAATGGTTGATCTTTTGAAAAAAGTTCCTTTGTAAGATGTTGTTTTATTTTGCAAGATCTACAACTTTCATGTTGGAAGTTTTTTGAGTTGTGTAGGTGAAATTTTGAGTTCTCACCATGCCTTCAAAAACCCTAATTCCCGACTTTTCGCTCCTTGATGAATTTCTTTGAATTTCTTTAGCCAAATGACTTTGACATCCATATATTGATGATATTGATCTTTGAAAGTCATTTTTTGACCAAAAACCTTAAAAGTCAATGATGATCCTTCACAGTTGACTTTTTCCTGACAAAGTGAATTTTTGGGTTTTTGTGTAGAAACAAGATCTTTTCCTCAAATGAATGATGTAAATGGATTATATTGAGGTAGTAGAGATCCTTGAATCATGTCTTGAGTTTTGGATTCATTCCCTGATCAAAAGTCAACCATCTTGGTGAATTAGGTCAAAACCCTAATTTGTCGACCATGTGAAAATAATGACTGTAGACTTTGAATTGAAGTGTGATGTCCAGTAGATCTTGTAATATGAGTTATTTGAAGAAGATTGATGTCTTTGAATGACCCTCTGGGGCTTTTTAGGGTTTCCCAAATGTGATCCCTGATTTTAGTCCTTGATAGGCTCAAAACCCTAGTCTGGTGACCTGAGTAAACCTGTACTCAGATGACTGGATGTCTAATCAATCATAGATGAGAAAAATGAAGTCTTTGAGCCCCCATGATTGTATTAGAGATTAGTCTTTGTATTGATTGATCCTTTGCCTGAGCTTTCTTGTCTTTGAGCATCCTCGATTAGGTACCAGATGGAGAAATGACTGCTCTGGGTACTTGTCTTGACCTGATGAAAAATCCTGAAGATATGTCATCTCAGGGGGGTCAAAAATTAGGGTATGACAGATGCCCCTATTTAAGTTTCTTTTATCTGGAGGGAGAGAGATTGAGATCTCGATCTCTCCTGCGTAAAAGAGACTTAAATATCAAAGAAATGCCCGAATTTTGGGCGCTCCTGAGATGTTTGTAATTGATAAAATCTTTGCATGATTTGATCCCGTTGTCGCACTCGGCGGGGGATGAGGAGACGAACTCCTGCAGAAATACTTGATGTGGATTCTGGCGAATGGATGGCAATGTAGGATGCGCAATCCATCTTCTTTAACTAAGTGTTGATACTTAGAAAAGGTAAACAACTTCCCCCTTTGTTTCGGATGTCCAAATCTCGAAACTGGTCTTAGTTGTGTTTGGACGATATCTCAGATAAAGAGAAAATCTCCAAAGGTTTGTTTCCTCATCAAACTTCTCATCAGCACTTGGAGACGAGACGCCATTTGATGGTAGTAAAGAAACTTCAAGGGTTTGTTTCCTCATCAAACTTCTCATCAGCACTTGGAGATGAGATGCCATTTGACGGCTGTAAAGAAACTTTACCATCTTCCCTTTTGACTTGACGTCTTTGAAAGAATGTCATATGGCCTCATGATCTTTTGAGGGGCTAATGACTTTGTTTGAAGGCGGACGAACTGTTTTCGGGGTGAAAACTGCCATTCGTCAACTGATGCCTGGGGAATCAACGAACTGTTTTCCTAAGAGGAAAACTGCCATTCATCGACTCTGTGGGGAGTTAAGCATCCCAGAAACAGACAAACTGTTTGAAGAAACTGCCATTTGTCGATCTCTTGAGTATTTAGCAGACAAACTGTCTTTTCTTGGGAAAAGACTGCCATTTGCCAATTGCTAGGGGAGCAAACTGTCTTCTACTGGGAGAGACTGCCATTTGTCGACCTTTGTTATGATAAAGTGAGCAAACTGTCTTCTGCTGAAAGAGACTGCCATTTGCTGACTCCTGGGGAAACAAACTGTCTTCTACTGGGAGAGACTGCCATTTGCTAACTGCTGGGGAAACAAACTGTCTTCTACTGAAAGAGACTGCCATTTGTAGACCCTGCTGTGAGAAAGTGAGCAAACTGTCTTCTGCTGAAAGAGACTGCCATTTGCTGACTCCTGGGGAAACAAACTGTCTTCTACTGAAAGAGACTGCCATTTGTTGACCCTGTCATGAAAGAAAGTGAGCAAACTGTCTTCTGCTGAAAGAGACTGCCATTTGCTGACTCTGTTGGAGAATCTGAACTATCTTCTGGACGAAGACTATCATTCACTGACTCCGCTGGGGAATCATTTGTCGATCTGCTGGGAGATTCTGAATTTTCCTTTGACAAGAAGTGGCACCTCTTGACCCTGCTGGGGAAATACCAAACCTGTAGGGAGTTCTGGAATGTGAAGCAGACTATCTTATCTGAAGAAGACTGTCGAATGTCGCTCTGCAGGAGATTTTCGGCTGAGGAATTCCAAAAGTGAACAAACTATCTCTTTGAGGGAGACTACCATTTATTGACTTGTTTGGGGAAATCTCTCTACATGGATCATTGTCTTGAAGGAAAAAGTTTCTCCGGAACTTGCAGGGGAAACTTGAGTTCATGCCTTAATGACTTAGGCATTCTCATGATTTAAAAGCCTAATTTGACTATGCAGTTATGATGTAATGTATGCATGAATGTTATGACAATGATAAAATGTAAAGTGAAGGTGAATAGAATTGTCGCAGATGGAAAATCCTATGATACATCTTGAATTCTTGTGGATCAGAAGATGTCCTCTTCTTGGAGTTCGAACTCTCTCGGGAATATCGGGTTATCAGATGTCCGCTGTTTGAAGTGAGTAATATGAATTGAAGTGAAGATCCGTCGTCGGGAGATGTTCGCAAAGCGACCTCATGGGGAAATCTTGGTTCCCGGAGTCTCAACCGTTCTCGGAGCAACTGTTTGCATTCTTCCTATTGTTTGTAAACCTTAGGAAGAAATTTCACCTTTATTTTTGCAAGTAAATTCATTTTTATTTTGTGAAAACATTTGTTTCAAGAAAATGACTGTTTAAAATTTAAAATGCATTTCAAGAGACTGAATAAGACTAGGTTGCAAAGGAAAAGCACAAGGCTCAAATTATTATATATGGAATGGTAATCAGCCAAATGCTTGATTCCATGGAGTATTTACAAAGTTGGAAATTGGTAATTTTCGGGAAAAGGGCTACGATGAAACGTGACGACCGTTATCTTTCCCTTCCACTCCGAGTTGCGCTGTATTCGTGCTTCGTAGAAGATGACCTACTGCTGATGAATATTCCGCTATGGATTTTGAATGATCAAGTTTGTCCTGAACACAGTTACTTGCCATATATCCCTAACTTTTGCGTAAACTACCCCTTTCGGGTTTTAAGTTTACCGGGATTGATTATTTATTTTTTATGTCTCTAACTTTTGCCTGAATCGCCCTTTCGGGTTTTCGATTCACCGAGACGCTCTTTTTTGCCTAAGCCGCTCTTTGCGAGTTTTCAACTTAGCGAGCTGTTCTTTTTGTTTATTTAGGCGAAGTATTTCTTGACTGCGTCGACGTTCACAGGACGGGTGAATTCTTCTCCATCCATAGTCGTGAGTATTAAGGCTCCTCCTGAGAAAGCTCTCTTGACCACGTAGGGGCCGTCATAATTGGGAGTCCATTTCCCTCTCGAATCTGTGAGAAAAGATTGAATCTTTTTGAGTACAAGGTCGCCTTCTTTGATTGTGCGAGGTCGAACCTTTTTGTCGAAAGCTTTCTTCATTCTTTGTTGATATAGCTGTCCGTGGCATAAAGCTGTCATGCGCTTTTCTTCGATTAAGTTCAATTCATCGAATCTGCTTTGACACCACTCGGCTTCTGTTAATTTTGCCTCCATCAAAACTCTCATTGATGGAATCTCAACCTCTATAGGTAGGACTGCCTCCATGCCATATACAAGGGAGAAAGGAGTTGCTCCAGTCGAAGTACGTACTGATGTACGGTAACCATGAAGAGCATACGGGAGCATTTCATGCCAATCTTTGTAAGTGATGACCATCTTCTGAATGATTTTCTTGATGTTTTTGTTAGCTGCTTCTACAGCTCCATTCATCTTAGGTCTGTAAGGAGATGAGTTGTGATGTTCGATCTTGAATTCTTCACAAAGCTCCTTCATCATTTTGTTATTCAAATTTGACCCATTGTCAGTGATTATCTTGCTAGGAACGCCGTAGCGACAGATGATGTGATTCTTGATAAACCTGACGACAACTTGTCTTGTAACGTTTGCATATGAAGCTGCTTCAACCCATTTGGTAAAATAGTCTATGGCTACCAAGATGAAGCGATGTCCGTTGGACGCTTTTGGTTCGATCATTCCAATCATGTCGATTCCCCACATAGAGAAAGGCCAAGGGGAAGAGAGTATGTTGAGAAGAGATGGTGGCACATGAATTCTATCGGCGTAGATCTGGCATTTGTGACACTTCTTTGCGTACTGGTAGCAATCTGACTCCATTGTCAGCCAATAATACCCTGCTCTCAGTATTTTCCTTGTCATGGTATGTCCATTGGTGTGAGTACCAAAGGAACCTTCATGTATTTCTCTCATGAGTATTTCTGCTTCTTTTCTGTCAACGCATCTGAGCAGAACCATGTCGAAGTTTCTCTTGTACAGAACATCTTCATTCAGGAAGAATCTACAAGCTAACTTTCTCAAAGTCTTTCTATCTTTCTTTGACGCCCCAAGAGGGTACTCTTGCTTTTGAAGAAAGTTCTTGATGTCGTAGTACCACGGTTTGTCGTCGATGATTGCTTCTACTGTGAATACATGAGCGGGCCTATCCAGGCGCATAACATCGATCCGAGGAATGTCATTCCAATGATTTATCCTAATCATGGAAGAGAGTGTGGCTAATGCATCAGCCAAGTTGTTTTCTTCACGAGGAATGTGATGAAAATCTACCCTGTCGAAGAATGGTAACAACCTTCTCGCGTAGTCTTTGTAAGGAATTAGCCCTGGTTGGCGTGTTTCCCATTCTCCTTTGATCTGATTGATGACCAAAGCAGAATCTCCGTATACATCCAAGTGTTTGATTCTTAGATCCATGGCTTCTTCGAGACCCATGATGCAAGCTTCATATTCGGCCTCATTGTTTGTGCATTTGAAAGTTAATCTGGCAGTAAACGGAATATGGGTACCCTGAGGTGTAACAATGATTGCCCCAATTCCTCGTCCATAAGCATTGACAGCTCCGTCAAAGATTAAACCCCACTGGGATCCTATCTCAGGTCCTTCGTCTGGTAGTGGCTCGTCGTAATCTCTCATCTTGAGGTACATGACGTCCTCGTCCGGAAAGTCGAAACTGGTTGATTTATGATCATTGAGTGGGTGGTGAGCCAGGTGCTCAGCTAGAATGCTTCCTTTCACGGCTTTCTGTGCGTGATACTCAATGTCGTATTCTGATAACAGCATCTGCCAACGGGCAATTCTCCCGGTTAAAGCAGGCTTCTCAAAGATGTACTTGATTGGATCCATATGAGAGATCAAACAAGTAGTATGTCGAATCATGTACTGGCGGAGACGCTTGGCAGCCCAGGCCAAAGCACAACACGTCTTCTCGAGCATGGAGTAGCGGGATTCACAGTCAGTGAATTTCTTGCTCAGGTAGTAAATGGCATGCTCTTTTCTTCTTGTCTCGTCTTGCTGTCCAAGGACACAACCCATGGAGTCTTCTAAGACGGTTAAGTACATTATCAAAGGTCTTCCTTCCACTGGAGGAGACAAGATGGGTGGTTCGAGCAGATATTCCTTAATGCTGTCGAACGCTTTCTGACAATCGTCTGTCCAGACGCAACTTTGATTTTTCCGTAGAAGTTTGAAAATAGGAGCGCAAGTTGCAGTCATGAGATATATGAATCTCGAGATGTAATTCAGACGTCCAAGAAATCCTCTAACTTGTTTCTCGGTTCTGGGCGAAGGCATTTCTTGAATTGCCTTGACTTTGTCTGGATCTACTTCGATTCCTCGTTTGCTGACAATGAAACCAAGGAGTTTTCCTGAATAGACACCAAAGGTACACTTGTTGGGGTTCAGGCGAAGCTGAAACTTCCGTAAGCGTTGAAATAACTTTGTCAGATTCTGTATGTGATCTTCTTCATTTTCTGATTTGGCAATCATGTCGTCCACATAGACTTCCACTTCTTTATGCATCATGTCGTGGAAAAGTGTAGTCATGGCCCTTTGATAAGTTGCCCCTGCGTTCTTTAGTCCAAAAGGCATAACACGGTAGCAGAACGTGCCCCAGGGGGTGATGAAAGCTGTTTTTTCCATGTCTTCAGGTGCCATTTTGATTTGGTTGTATCCTGAAAATCCGTCCATGAACGAGAAAACTTTGGATTTTGCTGTACTGTCCACCAACATATCAATATGTGGTAAAGGAAAATCATCCTTGGGGCTAGCTTTGTTCAAATCTCTGTAGTCGACGCACATGCGGACTTTTCCGTCTTTCTTAGGAACGGGAACAATGTTAGCTAACCACTGAGGGTATTCTGAAGTGACGAGGAAACCTGCGTTGATCTGCTTTTGAACTTCCTCTTTGATTTTCATGGCCATCTCCGGATGAGTTCTTCTTAATTTTTGCTTGACCGGAGGGCATTCTGCTTTTAATGGCAAGTGATGCTCCACTATACTGGTATCCAACCCTGGCATATCTTGATAAGACCAAGCGAAGACATCTGAGAATTCTTTGAGCAGCTGTATCAAACTCTCTCTGATCTCTGAACTGAGCGAAGCTCCAATCTTAACCTCCTTTCTGTTTCCATCGGAACCAAGGTTAATGATCTCTAGAGGCTCATTGTAGGGCTGAATGGCCTCTTCCTTTTGTTGAAGTAACCGTGAAATTTCCTTTGATATTTCTTCGTCTTCTTCTTCCTCTGCCTCGAATACAGGAAACTCAAAGCTTGGAGAAGTCATACGGTCGTACGTTTCAACGGGGTATTTTGTGATTAATCTGCATATGTGTGATAAGTTTTATTTAGACAACGATGGAAGACTCGGTGTATGCAGTTAATGAAATTTTTGATGTTTTTTAAGGGTGTTTTTTAGGATTACCAATTTCCGAAAAAAGAAAAGGAAAAACTAAACAAAGGAACAGAATGACATTTTTATTTATGGACAGTCATTTCTTGAAACAAAGACCCTATAAAACAAAACTCTATTGCTTTGGGCGAAGCAAAGAGGGACATTTTCCTAAGAAATAGTAAAATGCAAAGCCCTATGAAACATCTCTTCACCCTGGGCTATGGTGAGAGGACAAAATAACGGTGAAAGTTCCTACTTAGGAGTGCGAACAACAGTTGAAACTTCAACAGCTGTCCAGTAGTGGCGAACCCCATTGTGCACTAAGTAATCTGGAACCTTAGGCTTAAGCTGGCCTGTGGTAGGTCTTGATTTACCAACCACTGTCTTTGCAACACTCAGACGGTCTTCTTCTACTTCAGCAGACTGAGCGGTGTGAGCATACCCCTTTCCAAGTGGAGTATGTCGAACTTTCTTTTGAGGAAACTTCCAATCTTCTGAATGGAGAGACTCGTTGTCGGAGACACTTTCGAGATCATCCTCTTCTGTATTTTGGTCTTGCTCTTCTCCCAAGATGGCATTGACTAGATATGTGAACTCTAGATCCTTAGCCTCGGAAGGTGACTTGGGGACATAATCCTCAATGATGATTTCACCAGATGATGATGAATAGCAAGGGTTATATATCTCTTTTGGCTGAGAGAGGTACTCAAAATCAATGTTCCATCCAGTTGGAACAATATCTTCAAGAGAGATTCTTGAACTTTCAGGAGCGGAGTATTTCACCATGTAGTCGAATTTTCCGCTTGGTTCTCCTAATGTATCCCAAGTTTCTTCGGGGATAGGAGGAGCTTCTTCTGATGAACCATGACTTCTGGTGGTGAAGCTGTCAGTAACTTCATCACTGCTTGGTTGAGTCTTACTTTCAGATCCTTCATTTGGATAACAGCAAAGTGGTTCAGATTCTGATAGGGAGATGTATCCTGCTTTGTTAAGATAGGATAGCCATTCCTCTTCATCGGTGCTTTCCGTATCGATGATATTGACTGTTTGTTGAACAGGTTGAAGAAAACTTCCACTGCAGAAAGTTTCTTGAATAGGAAGAACTACCTCAATCCCTGGGATAGCTTTTGATGATGTCGGAAAGAATCCAATTCCTGTTCTGTTCTTGTTGTTGGTAGGAATATTAATGTGCCCCCAACCACTGGTAGTGCCATCCTTTACAACTTGGATTGCATCTTTGTATGAAGAGATAGACGCTGCTTTCTCCTTTCCTTTGTCCAAGGAAAGTGCTTGGAATTTAGTTCCAACAACTTCTTTTGGTTCTATGTCGGAGAATGATGACAGGTTGCTGACGATCAGAGCTCGTTCTCCACATACGGTTACCAATTTGTCATTTCTTATGAACTTCAGTTTCTGATGAAGTGTTGAAGTAATTGCCCCAGCCTCATGAATCCATGGGCGACCTAGCAAACAACTGTATTGTGCTGGAATATCCATAACTTGGAAAGTGATTTTGAACGTCTGAAGTCCAATAGTTATGGGAAGATCTACTTCTCCGAAAACTGACTTTCTTGATCCATCAAATGCTCCTTTGACGAATGACATGACTTTTTCTTAGAGGGTAATCTTC